>NW_008794168.1:65096-71382 GCF_000699145.1 Aptenodytes forsteri | reverse complement strand
CCTGGAAACATTCAAGTTCAGGTTGGACGGGGCTCTGAGCAACCTGCTCTAGTTGACGATGTCCCTGCCCACGGCAGGGGGGGTGGACTAGATGACCTTTAAAGGTCCCTTCCCACCCAAACTAGTCTATGATTCTATTCTATGATTTTGAGGACAAAAGGTGACCACCATGACCACTACAGGGAACATGTCATAGGTGCCTCATGCAGCAGCCACATACCCTACCTCTGAAATAAAACCAGCCCTTGTGGGTCCTCGCAGCTGTGCCACGCTCCATTTACCTCATTAGTTCCTGGTGCAATGTTAGCATCTGCATAGGCAGATATCTTCCCAGGGTCAGGGTCTAGAGCACGAAATGAAGAAGTTTTCTGCATGGGTTGACTCTGCAGGGAGAGCACCAGTCAGACAATAGGGTAGTTTCCAAACTGGCATCTGTCCAGGTCGCTGGAGTTAATAAACTTGCCTTGGCTGGAGAAGAAAAACGCTACAGGAACCTTTAAAGGAAGTTTTCATTCATTAATTGTCTTAATTCCCCTGCTGCTGTGTGACGTCAGATGGTAGTGCTGAGGTCAAGCCTGCCACACGTTACCTGTATGCCATGGCCAGGCTGGACGGTGCCTTCCAGGGAGAAGCTGCCCCTTCGCTCCATTTCTGAGGCACCCGTCAAAGCTGTTGAATGCTTCGGTTCACCAGTGGAGTTTCTGAGGGATGCTGGAACACTCGCCTCCCAGGAATGGCCGGCTACTGTACCTGGCACTTTTAGAGATGCAATTTTCTACCCTTCTGAGGGGGTACTGGCAAACCATTGCTTCAGTGTTCAGAGAAAAGGGGCAGTTATTTAGACAAACTGACATATTGCAGGGCCTCGATGTTTTGCTCAGCCTGTAGATTTTTCTGTAGTCCCAAGAGGAATGGCTACAAACCAAGCGGCCTTTGTTTAAGATTATTCAGGCAATGAATGCATGAGAACTAAATATAACTAACACAAGGACATGAAAGTACTTATCTAATAAAACCCAATTTGTGGTGCGTAAACGAGTCATTATAAATAGGTCCTCTTGTAAATCTGAACAAGGTGACAAAAAATCAGTTTACTTCTTTTGGAGTTTAGAATAATCTCACAAAGCTCACCCGCTCTTTGCAACTGCACTGATTTTTCCCATGAGGTCCACTGTGATGTTTGAGCTAGATGGTAAACTGTAGCACACATGCAGACCAGTACTAATAAAAAATAGAAATGGCAGGCTGGTTTTTTTTTGAAGTATGAGAATACACAAACTGGAATAATTTGATGTTTTCTCATTGTTAGCCAAAAACCCACCACTTCTTATACTGAAGAAAAATGACCGTATGAATATATTCCTTGAAGTCTTACCACAGCATATGAACTTGCAATTTCTGTTCCTGCAACTTTTATTTCCCCGTTTGCAGGGAGGTAGGAGATCTCAATTTGCTTCCTTTCAGAAGCACACCAGAGCTGTTTTCAGGCTGTGTTTGATGTCTCTTTATCTACCACTCTCCTAAGAAAGCACACTCCACTTCAATTGGACTGAGGTTTGCAAATGAGAACTCACTTTGCAGCATCAGGCCTGTTTCCAATTGACTAATGCTTTAAAGACACAGTCAGTCAGAAGGCACAGCTTTAAAGCCCATAACCACATCAGAAGGAGAGGAAATACATGTACGCAGGCTCTAGTGCTTATGTGAGATACACAGATTTGTGACAGTGTTAGCTTCAATTTTACACTCTGGTTCACTAGTGTATCCCACAAGTACGTGGAAAAAGTAACTTTGAGAACTGCAGTCTCGTAGACACCTTAGTTTTGTAGCTTTTAGTGACCAACAGAGCCACGGCCGTGCCAAAGGGGTACAGGTGTGCCAAATATTGCTCCAATCTCTGCTCATGTTGTTGACACCCATAGCTCAATGCCTTTGAAGGCAAAGGTATTTATTTGTCTCAGTATTCGTGTAAAAAATAGCTAAATTTGGGTCAGTAGGTATGTATAATGAACAAAACCATCACGAGGCTAATCTGGCTGTCTCGGACTAACATGTTTTTGGAACTACTCTGAAGTTAATGGGGAGATTTTTGCATGGTGAGATGCTGAAATGCCTTCTGTGTGGTGTGGGTTGTAGGGTGAGTGGGGGCTGACATGGGAGGGATAAGAACCGATTCACTGAAGTACAGTGGGCTATAGGTTATAGCATCATTAGCTATATTCTATGTCTGAGGACTCCTTGATGTGAAAGATAGAAAAAGCACCCAAAGGGACGGCTCTTTTAGATGTGATTGCAATCGAGAGGGAGGAGCTATTGGAGAACAGGAACATGCCAGCATTTTGAGTGAGAATGATTAGCAAAAGACTGACTTATGTGAGAGGCAGAACAAGAAGGTAAAACCAACAGACTTTTAGAAAGCCAGACGATAGTGAGCTTGGAATATATACAGAAAAGATCCCATAGGAAATGTGTTTAAAGGGGAAAAAAAGAAATATTCAGGAGAGCTGGCAGTCCTGTAAATGAAATATGTTGAAGGTGCAGGTTCAACCTATACCAGTGTAGGAGGGTGGAAAGTGTAGCAAGTAGATCATCTAAAATCTTTACTATAGAAGGGGAGATATAAGAGATACAAGATAGTAGCCTAATCTTGTTTAGGCTACTAAGAATGGGTATGAGGGAAAAGCGTGAAGAAGTAGGGATGAATTAATGACGGTCAAGCTGTGGACCTAGATAGGAGAGAGTACTGAGCAGCCTTCTGTAAGGGCAGTGCTAGTAAGAGGCAGAGTGAGAGAAGCAGTAATCCATCACTGGATGGGAAGGAAAAGCTAGATGGTGCTGAGAAAGCTAAAATGTTTGATGCTTGTTATGGTTCGCTCTTTACCAGAAAGGCCAGCTGACTCAGCAGTAGAGAAGTAAGAGTCAAGGACAGACTAAAATAGAGAATATTTAGCTAAGGCAGAGATTTCCAGTTTGTCTGGACCTGACCTGAACCTGGAGGACTGGCTGAGGCCAGCGCAGAGCTGTCACCTTCAGGAATGTCTGTCCTCGCCCGGGAAGGCAGGGGACTGTAACAGGTAACGATAGCGCATAGCTTTAAAAAAGAGAAAGAGGAGGAGACTGGCGTTATCGTCTGTCACTATAATTTCAATTCCCAGAAACGTACTGGAACAAATACTCAAACTGTTTGAAAATACCAAGAAGATAAATACAGGGATAAGTAACAGCCAAAATGAATTTGCTCAGGACAGACGATTCCAAACCTGTCTAATTTTCTGCCCTGACAGCGTGACAGGCCTTGTACACAGCAGTCAGCTTTCTCAATCTTAGTAGGACTGCTTGACACCCAGATGATGTCCCGACAGACAAGCTGAGGGGACAGAATCTGGCAAAACTGCCCCAAAGTGAGCACTCAGCTGACGGGAAACCAGGTTCAAAGCGTACTGATTGGCTGCTTTGTGTCGAGCCAGAAGGGTATGATTTTGCCGCAGCCTGCTCTGTTTTGCGCTCTATTCAATATTTCTCTGAATTACTTGTAAAGTGGAGTAGAGAGTATGCTGGATACATTCACGTGGCACTCCACTGAGAAGAGCCAGAGTTGCACTGAAGGGCAGGATTAGAGCTTGACATGATCATGGCAAACTGGATACAGATTTGAAAAATAAGGTGCAATTCAGTAAGGCCACTGAGGTTAAAAGCAATTCGGTGGGAAAGGTCCTAGAAATTGTAGTAGATCACACACTGAAGATGAGCCAGCAATGTCATTCTGTTGTGTAAAAGGTAAACATCACACGGAGAGATCTGACCGGGTCTGTCATCTGCAAAACGTATGGCAGCTGTGTTCAATCCGCAGCTAGGGTACTGTGTCCTGATTTGGACACTGGACTTCCAGAAATAGATAACTATCTATATAAAAACCAAAGTAAAGCAATGAGAAGGATCAAAGGTCTAGAAAATATCACCTGTGAGGACAAATTTAAAGAACTGGAGTGGCTTAGTCAAGAGGGAAAAAAAAGACTGAACGGAGACCGGATAATGATCCTCAAGCACATAGAAGGTAGCTTCAGAAAAGAAGGAATTAATCTGTTCTTAGGTCTACTTTTGCTAGAATATGAGCTAAAATTGTAGTAGGTACTTGAAAGCAGCAAGTACTAGGAAAGTCTTACTACCAGTATGAGACGATTAGCTGAGCGTATTAACATCTTGAGAGGACTGAGGCATCACTCAGGATATTTAAGAATGTTACAAATACCTTTACCCCTGGAAGAAGAAAGGAGATGGTCTGCAGGATCCCCTGGCATAGAATTAATACCTTTGAAACAAATGAAACAAAATTGCATCCTGGAGATGACAGCTGTGGATTCACAGATCAGTATACACACTTTCTGCATTATTGATGGCCCCTCTCGCTGGCAACTTTTTTTGACACCCCTTGCAGTCCTTTTTCCTATGCTAAGAATTTTCCTACCCTGTGGCTCCTAAGAAAAATAAAACAGATAGAGGCTTGTTCAGAGGTCTTTTATTTATCTATTTAATGGTCCTTCTTTCCCTGTTTGAGGACTATATGGATGCCACGCAAGTATGAGAATTTGCACTCTGCAATCACATCGGTGTTTTTCTTGAGGTTCCGTGCTGACTGCAGAGTACAGTAGAATAGAATCTACTGCTTTATGTATACCTATAGAAAGACATGGATAAGATAATATGTATACCTTAACGTGTGCTCAGAGCTGTGAATAGTAAATTTCCTCATTAATGTGTTTTCAGTTAATCTCATCTTTAAGATAAACCAGAAATTTCACTATACCTCTAGATACAGCTATTAATACTTACGTTGCCACATTATCCCTACGTTTCAGGAAAAAGCACACATAGGAAAGGTGCCAAATTTGGGCTAACATCTTTTGAAAAGTTGGTGTGTTTTTTCCCCAAGTCATCAAAACACTGTGGGCTTTGCAGACCTAGTGATTAAAAGCCCTAGATAAAAGTGGGGGTCAATCTTTCATAGGCTATCAGAGCATTACTTCTGAAACTAGACCGGTTGCTTATCCTATCTGATTTATACAGTTTTGGCTGTGTTACTCATGAAGACTTGCACTAGGCTGAGGCAGCTGGATACATTTATTTTTTTTCTTTATTAGTGGACAAAATGTTGAGACTGACTCAGCCTGTTTTCCAAGATGTGCTACACCTGCAATGGCTCCCCCCACCGCTGGCTCTTGCCAAGGAGCCGGGAGATCAGAGTGAGCAGGGCCACGTTTATTTACACTGAATTTAAATCTCAGCCAGCTTCTGTGTGTAAAAACAACAAGTTCCTGTCTGTTCCAAGTCTGGAACAGACATCCTGCATCTCTCTCTCTTCTTAGGAAAAGGATAGAAAAGTCTCTATTACCCAGTAAGGAACTGCAGGTGTTTTCTCTCTGACTTTTACCCTCATCAGGGCTTGTGCTTCCTTGTGAGCAGCCACGAGGGTGATTTTGCCCGAATTGCATAATGTGTTACATAGTCCTCGGTTCAGCTGACAACTAGGGTAAGGTCACTGGCAGGCTCCCAGTAGGCTTGCTTAGAGGAAATCTTTGCTGTGCTAATACTCTTTCCAAGCAGCTGCAGATTTAATTAGAAAATTTGCAAGGGAATTGTTACTTCTAGTGGAAAGAATAGCTAATTAGCCCCACGAAGACTACTGTCAAGTAAAGTCATTCTAAAGATGCATTTCCTGCAACTCAATAAATGAGTTTAATGTCTTGAAGATGGTTACGGTTTTATTTACAAGCTATTGCATACCATGCAGTCATATGGATGCTTGGGGTAGGTGTGGCCTAGTGCATGTGTAAAGTTTCTGGTTTTGTCTCAGGCATGGTAATGAGATACGTCTACTAGCTAAGGTCAAGTAAAGTCATTCTAAAGATGCATTTCCTGCAACTCAATAAATGAGTTTAATGTCTTGAAGATGGTTACGGTTTTATTTACAAGCTATTGCATACCATGCAGTCATATGGATGCTTGGGGTAGGTGTGGCCTAGTGCATGTGTAAAGTTTCTGGTTTTGTCTCAGGCATGGTAATGAGATACGTCTACTAGCTAAGCCAGATCATAGAATCATAGAATAGTTTGGGTTGGAAGGGACCTTTAAAGGTCATCTAGTCCAACCCCCCTGCCGTGGGCAGGGACATTTTCAACTCGATCAGGTTGCTCAGAGCCCCGTCCAGCCTGACCTTGAATGTTTCCAGGGATTGGGGCATCCACCACCTCTCTGGGCAACCCCTACCAGTGTTTCACCACCCACAGCG
>NW_008794168.1:33734-64691 GCF_000699145.1 Aptenodytes forsteri | reverse complement strand
TGTGCCGGTGTTTCACCACCCTCAGCATAAAAAATTTCTTCCTTATATCTAGGATCTCTTCCTTATATCTAGAATTTAAGATAATCTAGAACATAAGATAATTTATCTTAGCTGCAATTGCAGCAGGAGATGAAGCAAACTGAGGGAGAGTTTGGTCTAAGTTGTCATTCATTGAACAACTTCTCTGGTCAAAGCCTGTGAATTTCATTGGTGCAATTAATTGATTTGAAATTCGTGGCCTTGCTGTTGTGAGTAAAATGATCAATATTTGGTCTAGGACACCTAGATCTTGTGTTTTTGAGTGGGTTTAAAACATGCAGCAAGTTTGCCTTTCCTGATTTTAACTTGTTACCAAGCCTGGTCCAAAGCCCAGTGATGGAAAGAGGTTAATTTATGGTATTGGTTTGTGGCTTACAACCAAAAACTAAAAAAAGGGTATGCAGACGAATATGCACATTCTTAAAGATAATTAATCTATACTGCAAGGGCTTTTCATGAAGTACTTTGCTTTCATGATCTAGGGAGAGCCCTAACCTGATGTGCTTCCTATTCCAGGTCATTATAGGTCAGTTCTGAACAGACCGTGGAGGGAGTCAGTCCTGCTGCAGCATGGGGGCTGCAGCAGCAGGGTTAATCCTAAACCGCTCTTATCTCCCCAACCTCCCCTCAGATAAGTTTAAACTGAAAAACAAAGAATACAAGCCAGAGAATATGCAAGTAGGAGTGGGGGTTAATAGTTGCATATCCTTATGATCGCAAAACAATTGCATAGTCTGGCTTGCATGAGAGAGTTGTCCTGGTAAATTTTAAGTTAACCTCAAAAGTTCCTTACGGGTGACTAAAAATGGAAATCTGCTTCTTTGCTTCAGCTCTATTTACTGTTATCTTCAGTCATTTTGCTGAGCTGTTACATGATGTGGGTGATGTAATTGGAATTGCATCAGGATCACATGAGCGTGGAGATGTAACAGCGGCACACACTGAAGGAGAGCAAGACTGGGCTGAGTCATGCTGTGCAGTATCTTCTGCATGGGGATGGCAGGGCTGAGCATCAGCCCCAGGTCTGGCTCTCCTGCAGCTCCGAGTCATCCTCCCTAAACATCACCAAGTTCACACATACCCTTCCCAGCAGCTGGGCTGTCAGGGCTGGGAAACCCAAAGGGAACAGGAGAGACCCACAATGCAACATTTTAGATTTACACTAGGGAAAGGGAACCCAAAGGGAGAATCTGGAGATTCAAAGATGAAGAAAAAAATATTTTATCAGTTTAGTTTTGGATGGACTGGAGAGAAAGTTTGAGTGTGAAAAGTACAAACTGGGGGAGACTTGTCATAAATAAGATGGACAACAATGAGGATTTTAGCTGAGGTTTTTTTGGGTCGTCAAAAAAAAAAAATCTTGTAATAAGCCAAATTCTAGGTGCTTGATATTGAAGAATAAGTTTTCCTATAAGCAAGTTGCTATCAGACTGCGGGTTATGGGAATTCTTGCACATCCTTCTGAAGCTCTTGCTAATAGCTGCCACCAAAAGGAGAAGCTGGAACTCCAAGACTCTTCTTTAGCAGGGCAAGTGTTGCATATAAAGGATAGAGAAAGTAGATAAACTAAAGCCAGTCCCACCCTGGACACTGCCTTTGAAATGGAGTAATTACTTTAGCAGCACGAAGAGCAAGTGTTATGGTGGTAATTCAGCCCTTCAGTCTGGGCCTCCTGCAAAAGCAGCAGTCCTCCTTCTGCCTTTGGGTGGTCTCTAGCTGTTTGCTGCCTGACTGCATCGACTTTTTGTGATCAATCCATTAATCACAGCATATGCTGTACGATATTCACATCAGCTTGAGAAGAAGCACAGCTTTTTCCAGGAGGCACTTTGGAGGGGGATCACATTTCACGTGAGGTGCCCTGGTGCCAATATGCTCTGGTATGGAATGACATCAAACAAACAAGGGATTTCCTTGGAGTGTGTCCTGGAAACTTGAGGAGTCCTTGATGGCATCTGACATCCCATTTGCCTTGAAGTTAACATTTTGATGACATCTTGCCTGGCTGTACCTTTAATACAATTATAAGCCATGGATTTTAAACTGTCTGAAAGAGATTAAACTGTTTTCCAACCAGCTGCCACAGTCTGATGCTTGGCATATGGGTAATGGATAGAGTTACCAATTTGGAAATGTGTGGAAAATTAGTAAATACCTTTTATGAAAAACAGTGTACAGAGATCGGTGAAATTGCTGAGAAAAGTAGGAGACAATTTGTGTGTTCTGGCAGCCATAAAATTTTTTTCCAGAGGAACACTTGCTTCTTGTTTTCAAGTTCAGTTTCCTGTGCGTATACCACATATAAAAGCTCTTATTGTCACCGGCATCAGGGAAAATAAAAAAAAAAAGCTGCTGCAGATGCGTAAGGCCAGACCTTCACCTTGCTTAACTGGTGAACCATCTCTCAAACCAGCAGCATGCCACTGTTTCACACGAAATGAAGGTCTGCCACACGGTCAAGAGCTATTCCTGCTCTCAGAAAGGTTTCATGGTCAATGTGTGTGTGCCGGTTGTTTAAAATACAGGTATGGCTGTCCCTTAGCTGGTATTATAGCATCTCCAGCGTTCCTTTCCCAAAGCCATTCCTCATGCAACAGTCATGACTGCAGGGCCTGGTGCCCCTTTTCAGCAGACACCTTGCCTGTGCTGGTGTTTTCTGGGGGTGGGAGGGGTGAGCTCTGCATGCTTTGGAAAGCAGGATTGCCCTCCTCGAGGTGAGCTTGTGGGGCGGCTGCCATGGCTGCCGGGTGGACTGGCACGGGAACTGGGCATGCCAGGTGGGATGCTGCCTCCTGCTCTGGCACAGGCACAACTCTTCTCAGATGCTGTCTTGAAGTCTCTCTTGGTGTCTTCTGAAGGACTCACAATCCTGGTTCAAAAAACTCAGTCAAGTTTGGAAAAGTGCTGTTCTACTCCAAAACTGGGTCGCTGACTGGAAGAAATAAGAGCAAACTGAAAATATTAGGGTTTTCAGAGGGGTGATTTCTATTAAGGCTGTAACTGGTCTATTGTTACAGAGAATTATCTATGCCTGTCAAGCAGTGCAAGCAGGTCATAATTTGCAGCATGTTTAGGCTTTGCAAGTGACTGTATTACCGAGCGTGCTGTGACCCAGTTAGGGAAAACATGATCTGTGATACCTGGTGGTAGTTCAGGTAGTTAGCACTTTGATATGAGCAATGTTTCTCTTTCCTTAATAAAACATGAGGTGGGATTTACAGCTTTTCCAAGGCTTCCCCTCCCCACTCTACTTCCAAAGTATTGTTTGAAGGTAATTGCCCACACAATGTCTGGAGAAGTTGTAATGTTTTATTACCTTATAAGAGAGGAAGGAGATAAAAATATGCTGGATGCCTGTTAGAAGACCATCTAAGCCAGAGCTCTGTTCCTGTGTACCTCCCCAAGAGGTATCCTGCGTTATGACCATGATATTTTCACTTGACGCTTCTTTGTGACCTCTTCATTTGCAGGCAGGTCTGAGTCAAAGCCTTGGAGCTGAGCTTGTTTGACATTTAGGAAATCCAAACGTAATCGGCTTGAATGAAACCATAAACTGGAGCAGTTGAAGCAATACTCCTGGTCTGCGCTTCCTCCTTCCCAAAGACATTGGAAAGCTAACAAAGAAATTGCACACAACGAAAGGAATCAGAAGACTGCCTCGCTGGAGAACGAGTGGCGAGATCTGAGGAGGTATTTAGCCCACGCAGGTCTGCCTTGGCGATGATGCCTCACGTGCTCTGGAAATGTGGGTTACAGTTCACAGCCTGCAGGTGAGCCCACACTGCGTGTACGAGTGGGTAAAACATCCCTGCTGAAAGCACAGCATCCCGGATGCTCCTGCCATCCAGGGGTGTGGGCTGCGGCTGCAGCGCTGGGCTCAGGCTCCGGTGCAGTGGGGTGAGGTCTGGCAGTCTGCAGCCCAGAGCTGAAATCCTTGGCCACGCTCCTGATGGCTTGCAGAAAAGCAGACCACAGCAGGATATCAATTTTAGGAATGTAGGAGTTGCCTCAGCAGTTACCAAAGTTGTATCTTAGACACTGATTAAAAATATTCATTGTGTAGGTTGAAATAATGACACTACATTGTACTGAATGGAGGGAAAGGGGGAAGAAGTAATTGGATTTATTTTCAATAGACATTGTTGAAAGGGACCCAACATGAATGGAGATGGTGTTTTCTTTTTAACAGTTGCACAGTTAAATTGAGCTAAACTTAGATAATGAGGGTATTGCTTTTATATTTGGGGTGCACAAAATCTTTCCATTATTAACATTTAAAAATAGAAAATGGCATCAAAACATTAATTTGGGCATGATGCTACTTGCTCTGGAATTTTGCCATTTACTTCAATGGGAACAGTTCCTTTAATGAAAGTAGAGATTTTAGAATAAGTACTTAATAAAAAATTCTGAAATATTAACTATTATAAATGTCCTGTTGTTGAGATAGAGAGCTGCAGAAAAGGCCAGTGGTGCGTCAAAAGGACTCAATAAAGAGACCTGAAGTACAACAAATGAATAAAAGAAAACGAAGAGTCTGTTGAAATCAAGGGGGACTCTGAAATTTCCCTCCTAAGACAGATAGACACATAACACACGGAAATGATTTTTATTAACTCCTCTGTCTGAGAAGCCTGTCTTTAAAACAAACTTTTCTGCAAACTCTTTATACAGGATTGTGATATTGCTGGCTCTGATTCTCATTTCAACTGTAAATTAAGAGTAATTCTAGTGAGCTTCTTGTAAAATGTATGTGAAAGTGAAATGAAACTTGTGGTTTCTGCTGTTGCAAAATTTCCTTGACATTTATTAACTCTGTAGTGTATTTTACCAAGGCCTTTCATTCATTACTATCTGAATTAATGGCAAAGGGTTACACATACTGATTCAATATTGGTTAAGGGATCATGTATTAGACCTTTTTCCATATTGCCAATCTTTGCTGTATGTCAGTGACTACCGAATGATAGTCAGACTCCTCCTAGTTTGCATAAGAGCTGCCTGATAAGACAGTGAAATATGGTAGAAACGCAGTGCTTCAGATTTTGTTTCTGTTGAAGAGACCGGATGGGAAAGCAGCTTGAATCTTTGTAGGTGCTGCCCAAGCTCTGGAGAAGAAAGTTGCTACTGGAAGATACTTATTCCTCATGTACCCCTGCCCACGGCTTTGACCCTGGGGGTACCCTGAGAGCACACGGGGCACAGCAGTTTTCACCTGGCCGCCCCTGCATCATGTTCCGCTGTATGCAATCCATGACGTTAACTTATGCTATGACCACAAGCAAGAGGTGAATCTGCAACGTATAAAAACTCTGCCGTCTCTCTCCTGAGTGTCTGAGGCCGGATCCGTAGCAGCATTCACAGTCCAGACGTCACTCGGCTTGCGATGCACTAGTGGCAGCAGCTGCGTGAACCGATCCTTGGTGACTGAAGGGTTGGGCACCTGCACTAGTGGCGAATTGTCACATTTTTAGCTACGTTTTTAGTCTCTTCTTTAAAAATTGCCATTATTACAGTTGTGTACGTCTTAGGGAATGCATAAGGAAAATTGGGGAAGATGGAGCCTAATTAACTTGCCTTTTCAGAGGGAATGAATCTGCACGGATTCATTGACTTCGCTGGAATTGTTCGTTCCGTTGCAACAGCTGAGGGAAATAACATGGTTGTACGAATCAGCTGCAGTTGAACTAAAAATGAAAAATAAAACTCTGCTGTATTACACTCTCCAGACTGCAAGAGCCAACCAACGTCTGCAGCACAGCTCATCTTTGTTTTTCTGGCACCAAGCGACTCCTAAAAATCCAGATGCCGCAACTCAATTCCCCCTGCTTCTGGCATGAAGTAAAAACTCTCCTTTCAGATTGACAAGGTGCTGTTCAGTTTGGAGGCTGTCCCGTATGTACCATACACCCACAAGGAAGAAGCAAATCTTGCCTGTGAAAATCCACAGGATCACTGGGTTCTCATCTGATGCTGATACCTCCACAAAATGTCACTGTCGTCGGAGGGTCACTGAAGTATGGGGATCCATCCATAGATCCCTTTCCTGGGTGTGGAGCTTGGGAGAAATCAGCTTTTTTTGTCAGTTAAAGAGGAGTCGGGGATATGACAGTTGAGGGGGAGAACTGACAAGATGCACACATAGAAAAGATGTTCGGTAACATTAATGGCCTTTTTTACTCAGATTGATGAACTCAAGATTTGTCCTTGAGTGTTTGGTTTGTGCCTGAGTGGGCATACTGGGGACTGGAGGGGCTGTGTTGGGGGGGGCCCACGCAGACACTGAGTAGTGAGAGTGGGGCCAAGGAGGGAGCAGTGTGAGTCTGTCGAAGGGAAAAACATCTGCTGTATCTGGGTGCATAGCCCTGTCTGGGACCCCTTTCTCCTCTGCCAAAGTACAGGATACCTTCTCCTGACTGGTTCAGGGGGAAAGCAACTTCTGCTGCCTGTCTAGTTGCTTTGGTCTTTTCAGCTATACCCCTTTTCCTTCACTTGCGACTCACTTTTTTTCCTCTCCTGTGACAGCTTCTGTGAATTTCACATAACAAATTGATGTTATTTTTCTTCTGTATGTAAAATGGAGGAGAAAATGCTTTCAACTGCCATTATCTGCACTAACTAATTAATATCTTCCCCTTAAATTCCCAGTAACTGTGATAGTTCTTGACGTTCACAATGCCTGCCCAGGTAGTTTTTGAGAACAAGATATTGCTGTGTGGCGAGTGAATAGGAGTTCCTGGAAAGATGCTGCAGACCCTTAATGGCTGGGCTGACTCAACAGTCAATGCCTGCAAACGTTTCCTTGGATTTAGTAATTTTTTAAATCAGTCTATTGCCTAGATGCTGCTGTTTGTTCGGTTAGGTATGCAAAAGGAAGAAGGGCAAGCGCATGTTGTTAAAATTTTGCTAACAATAGTGCTATCCATAGGCTTTCCACACACAGTAATGGGAATAGATGTATCTGCAACTGAAGTTTAGGAAGAACATTAATTATATGAGTTATGAAATGGAGAGATCTTGTAAGTAATTATAAGTTTTTTCTTTGCTGTGTTTAGATAATAGTTTTTTATAGGGTTTGAATGACTCTTGTAAAAAGAGATAAAGTCTCTGACTGCATTTCTACATGTACATACTTCTGTAATTGTTGTGACTGCAAATACTTTTCCAAGGTTCCTTTTTGCTGGCATTTGAGAAGCACCATTTTTTTAATACTGTGGCATAGTTCACAAAAAAAGCATTAACTTTAAGCTGGTGACATAATTCACTTACCTGCGCTCTTAATATTTCTTGTTAAATACAAACTTTCGATCCTCTACAATTTTAAGAGAGATGAAGATTGCAAATTTTTCACTTTACAATATTAAGAAAAAGACGTTGCTTGTGCAGGGAACACCTAAATTTTAAAGAGACAAGCAGTGATGACATAAGCCTAGTCATTCGTTGCCGCTGCTGAACTGAAACCCTGGGCCAAAACTCACTATTTGGTCCTTTCATACGACTTCTGCAGAGACAACTCTGTTTAGCCAGCTAGGTTGCAAAGCAAAAAACAGGTGAGCTTGGACCTTCTAAAGCAGTGTGCATACCTACATGAAGATTGCATCTGTCTATTCCCAAAAGAGAAGGGGCTAGATCTTTTGAAGAGCCATTTCCTCCTGTTATTTTTCAGTCAGATTTTACATTATGTTCTGATTAAAAGAAGTATTCTGCCTTCTTCACTGAAGTTAATGAATTTGTGCAAAACTTCATTTCATTCTGAAAGCTTCCTAAAAAAACAAACACAAAAGATTATTCCAAGGACTTGTCAGCGACGCTATAAACTCAGATTCATCCCTGTATTTGAGATGTCAGTCGGGTACACACCAATATGTAAATATAGCCATGTAATTGTGTGAGCTGTGTGTATTGTCGGCAGAGTATCGAAAAATCCCCAAGAAGTGGCCTAGACATACAAATGTCTGCTCTAAAATATCTTTTCAAGTCTAGACTCCTCTAAGCATGTGACACACGTGCATTTTGGGGCTAAATCATGGCAGTGCTGAAATGGAAGGTATTATAAACGGGATCACATAATTTGCTAGCTATTTTCTTACCTGAAGCAATCTCACGAGCTCTTCCTGCACAGAAAATACTGGTGGGCAACCACAGGCAGCCTGGGCAGGGGGTCTCTGCTGGCTCTGGGATTGCTTCAATTCGTCATGCAGGTTGCGGAGCTGCTCTCAACACCCTTGCTGCTGTGAATACTTCGACATACTGTACCCGGCATGACAAAAGTTCACCTTTTTTTTATTCAGGTGTATTCAATGAGTGTTATATAGATGTCCTTGTCCTGCTGGACGAGACAGCATTTCTGGGAGCACGGCGTGCCAGAGCGGCACAGTGGGAGCGTGTCCGAGGGGCTGGCAGGCAGCAGCGAAACAGAAAGTGCAGAAAGGCTTGTGTTACGATCCCTTTGTACCGGTTTGTGAGAGCGATGCATGTAATTGCCTCTCATCTCAATCTCTTTTGGTTCTAATACCTTTTGTAAGAGCTCTAAGAAAGCTGGAGGCTCCGGTGTTAATTTTATTAAGCTTTTTCTTAGGAGCTAATAGAACTGGGAAAGACTGATGTCTTTGTCTAACGCTCTGCACCAGGATGCAGAGACCGTTGCGCAAAGACCATAAAGAGAAGTGTCTTGGTGTGTTGAGAGTCAGTGTGCAAGTGATTAATGGAAGTGTTGTCTGAGGGGCTTTTTGTCCTCATTTAAGAAATGCAGCCAGGTAACCTAAAGGTAAAGTCTATGCTAACTGAGACGGGTAATTTTGCACAGCTCCAGCATAGTCTACCTAAACCTGCCTGTCTGCTGCTTGGAGACTTCTATCCCAAGCAGACAGCAGGATTTTGAAACAGCTCGTGCATCCAAGTCACTTCTCAGACCAAAAGGTCTTCCAGGAGGTGAGAAAACACATATAGTTAAAGGAAAACAATCTGTAATATATGAACTAACAGAAAATAAGACTGAAGATCTATAGCTGTGGAGGAAGTTGTTTTGAGATATCTCCAAAATCTAAAGTTTCAGAGCTGAAAGAAAAGAGGTGGAAATGAATCCAACCTTGTACACAGCTCCAGGTCTTGGCGTCTCTTTAGCTAACCTGCATGAAAACATACCGTCCTCCAATGAGCCAGGGAGCTCCAGGACACAGAGGCATTTCAGATAATCTACAGTCCTTTCACCATTACAGTGTTTTGTGTGAAAGCTAATATCTTAAGCCTTCCTTTTGTTTTATGAATCGGTAGGAAGTCTCAAGCTCTTCCGGATGAGCTGGTTTTGTCCTTTCCTCTAGAAAGTCACAGATCCAGAAGCTGTTGCGTCTATCTACAGGTGCATTTATTTTCTTTTGTCCTTAATGCAAATTCCCTTTGCATTTAAAAGCACAATGTCACCTCCAGACCTTTAGAACAAACTCCGTTCTGCGGGAAATGAAAACCTTCCTAACTGGGTTCCCCACAGATTCCCACGTAGGTGTCTTTTACCTCACCTTCATCTCATTTCTCCACCAAATGGGTGATGAATGAGCCTTGCTCTTGTCCAGCATGTTCCAAGTTGTGGGAGGAACAGCAGGATACGAAATCCTTAACCCAGAAATATTAAGTGTGCACCCACATTGTTGTGTACCATGTCGGTTTTGCTGGACCTATAGAGACCTTTTACAGTTTAGCTGTTGCAGCATCCTGCTGGAAAAGGAGAAGAGTATTTGAAGTAACTCCACCTGAGGCATTGAGTTTTTATAGTGAAAAATGACTCCATCAGTTAAACACAGGATCTAAGAGGAAGATGTGCTAGTACATCTATTTAAATGCACACTGTTTCTTGCTGTTTTCCTGTAGCAACTTCAAAGATGCCTTTTTTTCCAGTGGGTGAAAGCCCGTAATTTAGCAGTTTCATAACTGCTCTGGCTGTTTTGGCTGTTGCTGTAAATGTCACTTGATAAGCCACACTTGTGCAAGACTCTTCCCGTATACAGATGATTGCTAGAGACCTTTTACAGTTTAGCTGTTGCAGCATCCTGCTGGAAAAGGAGAAGAGTATTTGAAGTAACTCCACCTGAGGCATTGAGTTTTTATAGTGAAAACTCCCTCCATCAGTTAAACACAGGATCTAAGAGGAAGATGTGCTAGTACATCTAAATGCACACTGTTTCTTGCTGTTTTCCTGTAGCAACTTCAAAGATGCCTTTTTTTCCAGTGGGTGAAAGCCCGTAATTTAGCAGTTTCATAACTGCTCTGGCTGTTTTGGCTGTTGCTGTAAATGTCACTTGATAAGCCACACTTGTGCAAGACTCTTCCCGTATACAGATGATTGCTTGCTTGCTCGCTCTCTGTCTTTTTTTTTTTGTTTTCTATCCCAAGGTCTTTACCTGAGATATAGGCTAGCATTAACAACAGTTAAGAAAAAAAAGTGTTAATGCTCCTTAGGAGTAGCAAGCTTTGCACTCCAACAGCTGGTGACTGAGTGCTTAAACCAACAACAAGGTCTACGGCTTCTTGATTTTTATAGTCTCCCCTTATAGTGCAAAGAAGAATAAAAATAGGGAGAAGGAACTGCTCCCATCTCCTCTCGTTTCCTCATCCAGGATGGTCTCTGCTGGCTGGGTTCATGTCCACGGCAGTACCTGGCTACTTACAACACATGCAGAGTCTAAATATTCACAACGCTTTTTTCAGACCCTGGTGTGCATGGGCAAGCTCGCTCGCTCTCCTCACTGATAACAGAGGCTTTCTGGCTGCTGTCCAGGACTGTTGGAGGTGGTTGTTTTATGAGACACCTGGTTTCCTGTCCAACGCACTGGCAGACCTCCAGGTCCTGCAATTGTACCTCCGGGATGTGTTTGGAAAGAAAATTCTCACTTTTATTCTGGAGCTGTATTTACTTTGATTTCTGCTTGTCATTAGGTTTAGTGAATGTGGTGGAAACTTGTCTGATACTTAATGTCACTTCCTTCTGCATTGGCAGAAGGATTCTTTCTGTGATTTTTGCCTCCCCCAGTGGTATTGCAGCTGGACATCAAGGGCTTCATCTTTGGTTTTCTTGTCCTAATTAATTTTAAACTCTGCTTTGCTTGCTATTTTTGCTGTGTTGATATCTTTTTACCATTTGTAGGATAGCGCTGAGTTGCAAAAAGTTACTGGTAAAATATAGGTCTTGTTGGTAAAATATAGGTATTGCTGGCTACACCAGTCTTTTTACTGGTTTCGTTATCTGTTATTAGAGATAACACTAAACGGTAGCGAGAGAAGAATGCAGCCCTGGTTCGTGTCACGTGTAAAGGTTGCTCTGGGGCTGCTGACCCCTCAGGGAGCTTGCTTTCCACCTCCCAACCTGCACGCAGATGGTGATTGCAACCAGGACTTGGTGGCAGGGAAGGGCGATGGCTGGTGCTGATCTGCGCGGGCACTGGTGTCTGTGTGCTGTCTGCAGTGGGGTCATAGCCTTCCCAAATCTGCAGCGAGCGTCAAGAGCGCTGCCTGAATGCTGGGTCTCCCATTTGGTGAACCCCGGCACCTTTCCCGCTGCTTGGTGTCATGCTGAGAAAACATGCCCAGTGGTAGCCATCAGTGTGATTTCTCTCCATTTGCACAAGTCAGTGAGACTTCCCTTTTTTGGCTATTTTAACAATATTTAATATTTTCCCTGGCATGTTTTTTTCCTCTACACTTAATTAAGGAGCTTTCAGATGGTACAATCAAGTTGCTTTTTAAACATTGCTTCTTTGATTTGATCATCTCCAGCCATTTTGTTTTTTTTCAGCTTCTCAATTGCAGCCTGGGATTTAGAATTAGATAAATAAAAAAGGAAAGGTAAAATTCATCATTACCTAGGAATGTATATTTAAATTGAAATTCTGTGAGACTCAGTGAGTTAAAAAGGCTCATTTCTCTAACCAAATGTCATGCTAGGCTTTCTATTGAAAGTGGTATAATTGGATTTCCATGGAAAGAATATTTCAATATAAATGCATCCTTGCAGTGAGAAGCTCTTCAGTGCCTTACACTTCATTACCAAAAGGAAACAAAGACATTTCAGGAAGGGTATATTGTATTAGCACAGGATGAATAGAAATAATGTCATACTGTAGCTAAGATAAGACTGAATTCAGAAGTTAAGCTAACTTGCAAACACATGAACTCCAGAACAAATGATGTTTTACAGAGTTTTCCGTAGATAACGCAGGAAGAGGCATGCGGGAAATCTTACGCATCTCCACGGTAGCAGGCAACTGCCCATCTTTCTGCGTTTCAACATCTGTGACACATGCTGTTTCCCAGGAAAAGTGATGTGCCTGAAATGTGTATTGAACTTACAGTAATAAAGTGCTCTGACAAGTCCAGTGAACAAATGAAGCCAATGACAATGTTTAAACTTATAGATGTTTAGGGATCAGATGTTTTGCTTTGTCTGCATTGAAGAAAAAAGTTCTTGTGCTAGTATATTCAGACTAGACTGAGTGCTGAGTTTAAAAATCCTTGATGTGGCCATTCATTGCCTTCCTCATAGCCTTCAGTGCATCCTTTATGTCATGTTTAATATCTATTCAGGGAGCATGTAAATAACTATGACAAGTTTCTTAAGTAAGATTTTAGCTGAATCACGGGACAACTTAGATTAAAAGTGCCTTGGAAAATATGCATCATTATTATTTCCAAATGAAATAGTTTAAGCTTGTGCCTTTGCAAATGCGATCACTTCTGTGCAGGAAGACAGTGGTTTCCTAATGGGGAGCCTCAGTGGTTTCATGGATAAGTCTCTATGGATAGAGTTTTTAGCAAATTTGGGATTTCCTCAGCCTTTGCACCTTCTATCTAGAAATGTTATGCTGTTAAGCTTAGAAAACATCCCCAAAAATACCTTTGTTTGATTGGGCTTAAAACCTTTTTTGTTCCCAAAACCCTGCACTTGGTAAACAAAACAAAACATGGGTCCAGTTCTCAAAGATATAATGAGTTTATAGAATTGTCTTTTCTTTCCATGAATATCTTCCCATTTCATTACAACCCTTCTTTCCACTTGAACAAGACCAAGATTAATTTAATTCATTTATAGGGTCAGGAAAAGAGAGTCTGGAGTTGTGGAGTCTTCAGCTCCCTGTTCTTGCAGAAAAGTTTTAAAATGGAAAATTGTCGCTATGTGGTGAGTTTCTCAGTTCTGTCCTGAATAGCACCAGTCAGTCCAAATCTACCCTCACCTCTTTTGTTTCTGTGTTGTCATGGGCTCTGCAACTCCCCAGGGTTGTCCTTTCCTAAGGACTACCTGTCAGAAAAACTCCTTAATCCTCCTAACCTAATGCATGTGTTGTTACCAGTACACAGTGGAACAACTCCAACTCTCCACACTGAGAGTGTTTATAAGCATTTATTGATATGAGCTGCCGCTCTTTCTGGTCTCCTTCTTCTGTATTTTGTAGTAAACGACCAAAGGAACCAGCTCTGGAAATGGCACTTGGGTGGGATTTGGGAGATGAAGGTCTGATGAAGCAACCAGTGCTAGAGAATACCTACAGTGGGACGCATGAGACTGCTCCATTGTGTGAAAATAGTTCAAAAGAGTTGATTTTAGCCCAGGAAGAACAGTCAGCAGAGGATCTATCCTTCTGAAGAACATAAATGAGCTAGAGAGGAGGTTTGACTCTGAACATAGCATAGGCCTGGAGCTTCCCCCATTGCATCTGCATGCAGCACATACCCATTGCTTGAGTTCTAGCAATATAGCTAGCTGATTTTTTATGGTGCAGCTTTTTATTATTAGGCTATTATACTTTGTAAAGGTCTGCATGATCAGCGGCAGAAACAAAAACCTGTGCTTAATTTATTATATAAAACTTTATCCTAGGCCACAAAACTGACTTTGTCTTGTGCAGCGCTTTAAGCACATAAACCCCGATAGCTTCAGCTAGAAGTTACACAAGACCCCCGAAAAGAGAATTGGGGCTTTCAGGCTCACATGCTTTTGGCATAAGATAAGAGGGTGTTCAGTAGGTCAGAGTAGCAACATCATTGTGTGACAAGCCAGGCCATCTGGCCCTTTAGATGGGATTATATTCTGGGGGATGTTATTTCCATGGACTCAGCTGCCCTGCAGGCTCAATCAGGTGGCAAGTTGGGTGGGTCCATGGAGAAAACAGGTCATACCACTATTCTGTATAAAACTGAAAGGGTAGTGCTAAAAAGAGCGATGTTCCCAGTGTTTGTGGATACAGCTGTTTTATTTATTCATAGTAACTTAGGTTTGTGCTTCCCATTAACAGTAAACCAAAGCGGATTATGGTAACAGTGGACAAGAATCAGTTAACTTATTTTCCTTTGCTGCAGGGTGGAGAGTTTTACAGATTGTTTTAAAAACAATCAATCAGAGCCAGTGCTGCATGCAGCACTGGAAAGTAAAGGGTTCTTTCCTTTAATCTCCTTACCAGGTGCGGTAAAAGCAGCTGCACTTTGTGTTTTTCCATCTTGCCCTGGTGATGACTTTAACCTACAGTAGAAGTACCCATGTTTCCATATCATGCCCATGTCTCTCTCTCCTTCAGACACTACCGACCTTGCCTGAATTTCCAACCTGCTGGTCTCTTACTAGTGGTGATTAGCTCAGGCCTTAAAAACCCTTTTTGTATTTCACATATACCTACAGCTAAGCTGGTTCTGCGAATTCAGAAGAAAATGAATGGCTTTCACCACTTCCAGGTCTAGTGACAGCCGCATTTTTCTTCACCTTAGAAAAAACTCTTTTGGGACTTTTTCAAGGCATTTTTTATAAATGAAGCTATCTTACAAGACATTTTGTTATTAACAGGTTTATTAATCTGATGCTTTCTCCCACTCCTACACACTCATAAGAAATGTTGTTAAAATTTTACTCACCTGTCACGTATTGCAGTCTGTGTACACAGGCTTGGCTCAGAAAGTGAGTAGTTGGGAAGTTGTGTGTTATAGTCTACCACAACTTCTCTTTGGAGCCATATATGTCATGAGTAAATATGGATGTTCTTCTTAGCAGCAAAGTTAACAGATGCAGCAGTAACACAGGGGTTTTTTGGTGTGTGGAGCTCATCAGAGAGACATGCAAATGCCCTCCATAATGTAAAATGTGACTTTCTCCAACATCCGTAAGAAAAATGATATTTCAAATGCCTTGGCTACTAGTTTCACAATGCCATCTTTGATATTTGAGGAAGCAGAAGTCCTGTGGTGAGATTGTAACTATAATATGATGTTATTTGTCACAAGGGGATCATCCCAGTTCATTTACTAGAATCTTACTGGGGGGAAAGAGAAACTGGAGAAGAGAGCTATCTAATATTTTAGAAAAATACTGAATTATGTGTTCCAAAATGTTAATGCAATTTTTTTCTCAACATTTTTTTGCAAAATTTTTATTGGTTTTGCCAACAGTATTATGCATTTCAGATAATGAAAAAGAAAAGGGACTGGAAATATTCTTAACTACTGATATCACTAATGAAAATGATTGTGCTCCTGAGTATTTTGCAAGATGTAGGAAGAAAGGCCCTTTTTGAATATAGTCTGAAGGCTCATCAGGAAATTGAATGGGGTTTCTTCTCAAACCGGTATGACTCTGCATAGCCGGTGGGGTTTCAGCTGTGCACGTGTGTGTGTGTGTGTGTGGTGAGGGAGGAAGTGGGCTCCCTGTTTCTGTCCGCATAAACTCTTCACAAATGACGCAGTGGTTTTCATGAGCTCTGCTGGTTAAGATCCCAGAGTTGCTCTTGGGGATAATAAGAGCATTGCCTGGAACACCCATAGGTTCTGCTTTCTTCAAAAATGTTCCTGTGTCATCACTTTAGAAAGTAAGAGGAAAAGCAACCATTTGGTCACCTGCCTTTCCCAGAAAGTAAGGACTTCACAGTGTTAAAATATAATGCAGTTTCGACCATTTTTTTAGAAGAGATCCAAACTGAGTACAACATAGGTTTGTGTGCTAAGGTGCCCAGTTCACATTAAGAAGTTAAGAGGTGAGTTAGAACATGTTACCTGTAGTGATGAATGGATAACATAGGGTTCTGGTGTTCAGTTAGATTGCTCTTTTGTGCCCCTTTTCCTCTTTCTCTGGCTAATTACAGTTTCCTGAAAACATTGCTAGCTCCTTGAAAATTCAAGAGATGACCGGTCAGCAGCACCAGATAACATGGTTGTCACATCACGCTCTGCTTTTGGATGCTCCCAGACTGCATTCATGTTCAGGAATCTAAAATTGGGTTCTGTAAGTGTACAGTCAGTATTTATTTCTGTCACTTTTACATGCATTTCCTGCAAACCTCTTCTTACATCTACTGAAAACAAACACAGTAGGACTGTAAGTTTGGCAGAAACATTAATTTCAAAATGGCTTGGAACTCTGAGACAAAGTGTTCTCATTATCTATTTGCTGTTCATGATTTATATTTTTCCTTACAAATCCAATTCTATTATCTATACATCTTGTTCTGTTACCTCTCCTTGACTTGCCCTTCATACGTTTCCAAACTCTTTGTTCTCTTGTCTACAAACATTCTTCCATATCCACATGTTCAAGCATGCTTGTTTACTATCTCTGCCTGTCTTTGTACCCTCCTGGCTAGCTGGTTATAGTGCAAAAGCTCTAGGTAAAGCTTCCAAAAATGTCCTCTCCAACTCTGACTCAGAAGAAACAAGAAAAAAAGTTACAGCATATTGGCACGTTCATGAAGACATTTTATTTTCAGTGGTGGTTGGTGTTTTAGCCAGTTTTACTGTTAAGTGGCAGGTAATCGAAGTGCTGTAATAGCTTACTCCAGTATGATCAATGCAAACTATAATGCTGATTTAAGAACTAAGACTATCTTCTCAGGTGTAAAAAGTTGGTGGTTATGCATTATCTGCAACTCCTTTAACGAAAGCTGCAGTTTTTTGTTATGATCGAAGTTGTGCTGAGTCAGTGGGTTTATATAATACTTGGATATGTTTTGGTGAGATGTGGAAGCATGGTGGAAGTCTGCATCTGCATCTGTCCACCAGTTACAGAGACCACAGTAGGCAATTTATGTCTGGCCAAGAAAGGGAGTTTTTTTGATTTAAAGCTGGCCATGAAGCTGAAAGTGGACTCAGACCATCTGAGGATTGGCTAAACAGTTTCTTATGCCAAAGACCAAGATATGACCAAAAACTACAGGAAAATTCACCTCCCAAACCATGATTTTCTTTTCTTCCTTAGTAAGTGTTGTAACTACAAGACACTGTGTGGGGGCAAAGGTATTAAGTAATAGTGAGTTTATGAATATAAAAGAAGTTTCTGTGTGCCAGGAACATACAGTACACAAATTAGAGATTTGGGAAAAAGAAATTCAGTAGGATGGAATAAATTACAGATACACTTGTGAAAGTGTGGATAGTGCAGTGAGTAGGCACTGACCTGGAGCTTCAGAGGTCTCTTTTCATACCGCTTCTCTCTCACAGATATCCTAGATAACCTTGGACAAATCTCTTCTGCCTTAGTTCACAAAAAGATGGAGGCATCTTTTGGATGTCTCCAAAACCTCTGCCAGTCCCAGACTCTCTGCTCAGCTGCTGCCAAAATCTGTAGCTGCTTGAATTTCCTCTGACAGGTGTAAGAGAAACAAAGTCTTGGCATAGCTCAGTAACTTGGCATCCTTGATCACGTCCAGGTCTTGTGGTGTTCCACAAACTATGTATTCTCTGCTGTCTTCATCCAGTGCAAGAGGCTTACAAAACCACAAATGTCTGTTCTTGAGGGGGCGTGAGATCACTCTTCCCCTGCCCCAGCCCATGTGGGGTTCCTCTGCACCCTTCAAGACAGCCAGAAACAGGCAACCCTCTTGGTCCCCTGCTGAGCCCTGGACAGAGCATCTTGCATTTCAGCAGGATTTATTAGTTTAGAGTCAGTGCTGAATTAACTGTGATTTTATGGCTTCTGGTTTGCAGTTCAGCATTAAAAAGTTAAGGGTTGCAGTAAGGAAAACCCTTAGCTTTATGTGCCTCCATTTCTCATGTGTTAAGTAGGAGTAATAGCATTGCCATTACCTTGTTCAAATATTGTGAGGACAAGCAGATTCAGATTTCTGAATTACAGGCTACTGAGTTGCTCAGCTTTGATGGTCATAGAGCCTAAGTTAGATATACAGTGTAAATCCAGTAATTTGGATTGTATCATTCAAATTACATCAGGACTGATTTATAATTTTTCTTTTTCTTTTTTTTTCTATTCTTTTCTAGAAAGATAAATGTGGGATGGGGGTGAAGATGGCCTAAAGGATTTTATTTGGTTTCTCCTGGTCATTTTCAAAGCAAAGGACTAAACTGAAGTCAACAAATTTTTAATTTGCCTTCTGTTACTTCACCTTAAATGTGTAAAAAGATCTACATGGGGAAACTGCTTCCCCTCCTGCCCTGATGTTCTGCCCATTCTGAGGGCAATGACCCTTCCCTGTCTTTGCTGGTACTCCTGTTGCTTTCTGACATGTTATAACACTGCCATGCAATAAGCCTGAAAAGAGGAAAAAAATAAATAGTCCATGGCAGAAAGAAACTAGAGTTTTCTAAGAATCTCCTTATAAGTTTGTATATGATGGCCACGAAAAATATCCAACTTTCTTTTGCTGTAATACCTATTACTTGTGAAGTAATTCAAAATTAATAGGGCAAACCCATCTACTAGTGCAGTTGATCACAGACCTCTTTGCCTTCATGAATGAAGGAAATGAATTCATTCCTTAATGAATTTGATTCTTTAAATTATTAGGAAGTTTTTCTGTAACAAGGATAATAAACCGTGAATTAACAGTGATAGTTAGCAACTTCCAGGCTTACAACATGAATGAAGTTTTATCTAATCCTTCTCACATTGCCAAACCATGAGCACTGTTTTCATTCCACAGACAAGGAAAACAAGGCTGAGGGGGCCACAGGTGCACCTATGGTTGCATGGCCCATCTGTGGCACAGCCAGAGTTTGCATTTGGGACTTCTTGGTGTCAGGGGAGTGTTGGGTTCTCTGCATTACCAGTCATACTGCTGGCTGCACGTGGCGGGAGCATACAAGTATGTTTATGGTTCAGAGAAAAATGGTTGGGTTTTTTTTCCAGCTCCTCTTGACAGGTCCAGGAGGTGAGATTCTTGGGGAAGGGTCATGCTAAACAGTTTGGTGTTCATCATGTTAAACTGTTCTGTCTTTTGTGAAGGTGCTCACACACAAGAGACTCTGGTTCTTTTCACAAATAATCCATTTTTGATGCAGAAGGTGATGCAGAGAAAATGATTCCTAAGACAGTCATATGGCCAGTAGGCAGAGGGATTGAGTCAGAACATAGGGTTGTGCCTGCATATAAGGCCCCTGAGGGTCTTAGGGAGCCACGTTTTCTAGGCAATGGATGCTACAAACAGCAGAAAGCAAAGCTCCCTCCACTTCACAGAAGAAATGAGAGGAAACAAGTGTTTGTCTTCTGTTTTCTTCAAGGGAACGTTATCTGACCCAAATTATCTGTTGTCTGTATTATCCTTCCTCTCGCTGAATGCTACAAACACATGCGCACCTTTAGAATTGCGAATGGTCCGTTGTGCCCAAGTATCTATTTTTAGTTTCTTTACCCCAGCTGCCATGAACAGTGATACATTTTCAGAGGAGTCTGCAGAGAAGATAATCCCAGGAAATGTCTTTTGCCACACCAACGTTGTATAAAGTAACAGTTACGACTTTTCCATAAATAATGAACTATCTTGTGCAGCTTTTATTTGTTGGAACTAATTTCACTTTACA
Source organism: Aptenodytes forsteri (assembly GCF_000699145.1). NCBI lineage: Eukaryota > Metazoa > Chordata > Aves > Sphenisciformes > Spheniscidae > Aptenodytes > Aptenodytes forsteri. Next base: position 44,876 of record NW_008794168.1, on the reverse strand, counting down.
TTTGTTTTTCCCCTTCTTCTGTGGGATACTGAGATTCAAATGAGTAAGCTCAAAGCAGTGTCTGTCCAGTATGATGCCGTGCTGTGTAACTACATTGTGTTACTCAGAGGAGGGATGTGCAGGAGGACTTTCAGTGTCTGCTTTATTAATATTCATGTCCCTCTGGATTTATCTGAGAATTTCTGAAACAGATAATATCATCATTTGTCATTTGCAAAAAATGTTATGACTCCTTTACTTGGGCCTTGAACAATGAAAGGAGGCTGTATAAAAGGGAGACAGGTGAAATGGTTCACAGCTGTAAGTGGCTGTGTTGTATGGCTGTGACTTAGATGCAGATAGCACTTTTATTCCTGGTGGCACAAGACTGCTTCAGGGATGCATCATTTCCCCCCCTGTGAAGCATTGCAGTCACTTCTGAAACCAAGGAGGGTCCTCAAGGCAGAGAGAGTGCGCATCCCGTGGTGAGTTGTGGGCGGTAGGAAGAGTAAGTCCTGCCTCCAAGCACTGTGATGGCTCGGTGCATCTGTGGAAGTGCCTGGGGACCTCCTGGTGCCCGGGCAGCGCTGCCAAGGGCTCCCTTACAAACCTGCTCTGAAAGCAGAACCAGTATACAACTCTCTGGTAGAGGACTGGGATGCACCAGTAACTGCCTGGGACTGAGCCATGTGGACCTACACCACAGCTAGACTATGACACTTCTTTCTGGCAAAAGTCTTCTGCTCCAAGAAATGCTAGATTTCAGTAGGGGAAGGAAAACAATTGGTGGGTGTATGCTAGGACAAGAGGAAAGACTTCAACATAGGCTAGTGCTTAGATTGACACTTCAGTGTTTCCTCCATGAGAATGCTGTTTACATGATGAGAAAAAGGTCTAGAAATAAAAATTAATATATTTTAAGTTCTATGCCAGAACTGGGATTCTTTGACCTGTCAGAAGATTTTATTTTTCCTGATTTTTATGTCTTCAGATGTATTTGAAAACTATAATTCCTTTGGTTATTGAGGGATAGACCTCAGTAATAAGGTATTGGATCTCTGGGTCCTTATTTACACCTAAGAACTTCCATGTCAGAACCCTCAGTTCAGCACTTTGAAAGAAGGAAATTCCATTAATAACTGTAAATATAAGATTAATTGACATCATTGAATAACTTAACTTGTTCTTATAGAGCATCATAGCCCACAAAGTGCATTTCAAAAGCATTTGACCTTTACTTGTCCCGTTTTTTCAGATATATATACCATGGGATTAAAGGTGTGAGCAAGAATGCTACTGAGAAGTAAATTAAGGTGCATTTACAGTGTGTCAGCTACTCCTTGGTAACTGCCCCTGTGCATGTTCCTACAACATGGTAAATGTCAGGGAGTGTATGGCTCAGAGGTACGGGTGAAGGACCTTACGTTTAGTGAACACTGTTGCAAGGCAGGAGCATGCACCAAGCACTCGCTGCAGGATAGTGAAGCTACTGGGAACTACCACCACAGTTTATATTGCAGTAGCTTGTTCGTTTGCTTTTAAGTCTTAATTTCCTAACTGAGCACCTCCATTTTTAGTAAAGCTCTCCTTCCTTCTTAGGCCAGGTCCTATTAGTACGAAAGAAGTAAAGGCTCACACTCTAACAGCTGGAAAGAGTTCCATTTCCGAATAGGGGAAAGTGGAAGTTCGCATCCATGCCAAGTAAGGAGATAAGCCACAGGGAACTGTGCTGTAGTCTCCTCGCTCTGTCTTAGGCTCACTTGCGAAACAGGGAATATAAAACAGTGGTTTTGCCAAGGCGTGCCCTCCAAATTGCAGCTCCCACAGCAATAAATTTCCCTAGCTGGAGGAACTCTATTGAAATCATAAAAGTGCAGGGCTAGAAAAAAAACTCCAGGGGTCATCCAGGTTGACGTCTAACCTGACAGATGTCTAACCTGTTCAAAGAAAACCCTTCACTGAAGCAGTCTTTGTCACGGTGTTTCACTACACTTACGGATTAAAAGACCCTTTTTCTAGTCTTCCTTGCTCTAACTCAAGCCTTTTTTTTTCCTGGTAGTTCTCACAGTGGACACACATGCGAGCTGACAACCAACTTAGCATGTTTAAGTTCAAACCTCTGTGACTCCAGATCCTTTATCAGTGTACTGCTGACCAGCCAGTTATTCTCTCTTTCAAACTTGTGCATTTCATTTTGCTTCTTTAATTGTAGTCCCTTGCAGTCCTCTTTGCTGAATTTTATCATGTTGACTTCACATGACCTCCCCTGTTTCTTGGGATCATTTTGAGCTCTGATCCTGTTCTTCAGAAAACTTGTGATTCATCCCATGCTCGTGTTTTTGGCAACTCTGACAAACACTAAGTAGGACTGCATCATGCGAATTGTTAATGAAAGTTTTGAACAGGACAAGATGCAGGACCAGCCACTGTAGCTGACCTGCCCTCCTTTCTGACAATGAGATTAGTAGTCTGAATGTTCAGCTATATTGTTTTCCTATAAAATGCTAGTGCTGCAACAGTTATTATTTCTCTTTATAGTCAATTGCTATTTTCACGCTTCTGCCATACACAGTGCTGCAACCTGAGCCCTTTTGTGTTAAGCAGTGTGCAGACACTAAACAAAATGATGCTCATAGACTGAAAGAGCTTGCATTTTAAGTAGGGAAAAAGGCAACAGATTGATGAAACAAGCGGCAAGGGGAGGACAGAATGAAATTTTCTGCTTGGAAAATGGTTTCCAAACAAATGTATGCTCAGTAAGTAGAGTGCTGTTCTGAAGTAGTGCTGTTTAACCTGGAGAGTTGAAGTGCCTGAATATGTCACCAAAATCTCATTTTTTCACAGAAAAAAATGTGAATTTTTTAATTGTCTGAAGATGCTGCTTCTGATGTGCAAAACCAAATATGTTCTCTTAGACTTCACAATCATAATTTCATTTTAAGCACACGTTCACGGAATTTGTGCCTGTGCTGAGATTTTATGGCTGCAGTAAGCCAGCTTATGAATTTAATCATTCAATAAAGAAGGGCACTGTAGAATTAATCCTGACATACCTTATCTTCCATTGGTGAACCTTGTTCTGGGAGGGAAGGCACACTTCACATATGATCTCTGTAGGAGCCATGTAACATTTTTATTAGCATTTTATGACACTGGTGAAGTGGGTTTGTTCTTTTGTGCCTGTTTCACATGATTCTACCACGACTGTGTCTGGTGTTTTTTACCCTGCTCTCTTAAGGAATTGGGGCTTTTGTAGTTGCAACCTGTGTGCACCATCCATCTCCCACTAATCACTTGGGTACCTACCTGTAAGTCAGCTAATGTGAAAGACTGGTAGTGCTGTTGGAGACATTGTGAAGTACAAATGTTTGGTGAAAGTAGGCAGCGGACAAAGGAGAGAAGATGATATTGTTACTCTTACTGAGAGAAAAGCATCAGCATGAGCTTAATTAACACTTAGCAGGCAATGGCAGATGACAGCAAGGTTAGGGACACTGCAGCCATGGGAACAGCTTGAGTCTGACCTGTCATCAGTTAGACCTTTGACACCCCAGTGCAATGACAAAATCCACTGGAAATCAGGCTTTGCTTGTTCTCCTGCTTACAGAACAGCTTGCTATCTCTGGCTTTCATGTATATTTTAATATTTTAACATTCTGTAGCCTTTGTGAAGGCTAGCAGTTGCTAGCTCTGGGCCAGGAAGCAGAGAGACCCCTGCAAAGAATCTTGAACCCTGAGTTAGCAATGGCCATGCATTCACTTGAAATGGAGATACCAGAAAGGAAAACACGTCAAAGAAATTAAGACTCCTGAAAGGATCAGATACATGAATAAGCAGAAGCAGCACCTGCTCCTATGCAAGAGTTCCACATACCCTATTTGACAAATGATGCCAGCACCCTCCTTCCTCCCGGGAGAGGCTGTCCACCAAAGGGACATAGCCATAATGGAAAGACTGGCTCAACCTCGGAGAAGGGAGGGACTAAGGAGGAAACCTGAACTCCCAAGTTAAAAAAAGAAGTCAGGGCTTAAAGGTTGCTCCAAGGAGTGACTGCAGCTTGAGGAAGTCACTGAGCACAGGTGCTGGCACAAAACAGAAGACAGTGAACTGCGATCTGGAAAAGCCAAAGTTCTTGGGAGATTTTTCAGGTTAGATGAGACATAGGCAGGCACTTGCCCCACAGGACCATTCTGAAGTATTTAGAAAAGTTTGTTCCCAGAAGAAGAATGTCCATGCATATTGCCTTTGGCACTGTTGCCATTGCTGCTGAAAAGTGAGCAAACTTTTTGAGATAGAGAGCTTTCTGCTGAACCTGGATGGAAGGCTCTAAATTACTTTACTTGACAGCCTGTTTTGTCACAGCATCGGCAAACACCTTTTTTTTTGCCATAAGCAGAATAACCTGCCTTGAAGACAAACTGGTATGGCTGTTCCCTCTGAGAAATAGAAAGCCACATTTATGTGCAAATAACAGTGAGAGGAGAGTGAAATTTTCATATGGAAGATGTTTTCCATCCATTTCTGGCATGGTGCAAAAGATAATACTCCCCCTTGGCAAGGAAAAGAATTGCATTCTCCTTGGAAAAAAAAATCAGCCTGGGTTGGGTGTGCCAGCTATGGTCTTTGCTATGTGAAAAAGAGTGGAAATTTCTCTGCTGCTCTTGAATAGAAAACATGATGAAATGTTAATCACTTCATATTGTCTTGCTGGAACTTGTTAGATTTTAGAGAAGGAAAATAAGCAATGAATGCAAAGATGGTCGTGATCATTTTAGTTCTGGAATTTGTTTTGCATATCTAGTTCTCAAGAAGGAAAAATAGCCATACATCTGACGAACAGCTTTTCATGTGAAAATGTGCCTGCATCCTTTTTCTGCTGGTTTGGGAAATATATTTTGTTGGGTTCTGGCAAAATTCATGGCATGAAATTAATCATTTTTGCAGAGTAACAATATAAAAAAAAATCCTGACCCTGTCTTAAATAGTAGGAAGGGCACAAGCTCCCAGGATCTAACAGAAGCTGGGTGGCTCACTCATCCATACCATGACTGTATACGGTCCTGAATATAAAGTGGAAAGAACATTTGGGATAGATGTGTATGTGGCATAACCAATAACATGTTACTACTGTACTGCTGAGATCCAATCATCCAATATAATAATATAATTGTACAGTCAGATTTGGGGGTGTTGCCCTTGAGTCAGGAGTATTACTCAGTGTGAATGAGAGTGTCAGAATCAGCCCCGGAGTGGGGTCCAGATCATGACTAGTGAAAAATGCTACTTGTTACAGAAGGGTTGCTGTTTTGCTGGAATGGACCATGTGAAGAGGCAGTGACAGCTTTAGTAAAGATGATGCATAGGCTGCGGTGGATTAAAAGGTCTGCTTGAGAGTTATTTGGTTTCCTGACTAAAGATCTGAAAGTAGCTTTAACACAAGGCAAAAAAGCCCAATGGCCCAGCTTCTTTTTTTGTCTTCAGATTTCCTGGATGATGCAGCAAATTGCATAAGGCATTTTGTCTTATGCAACTTCATGTCAGGTTATACAGCTGTTGCAGCCTGATGTAATTATGCTGGCATATGCTGAAAGTTAAACAAGAGGAAATGCATGTTTCTGAATGGCAAGACACTATGGTAGAAATCTTGCTGCCTTTTTTTTTTTTTTTTGGTGCAGTTGTGTTGGTTGGCATAGAATGAAGATCTAGACTTTATGATAACAAAGCTGTAAGACTTGGGAAGTGATGACATTGGAGTGACTGGGCAATTATGCAGTCCTGGCCAGCCTGAAATGGGGAGATGCTTTGCCCTATAGCATCGAGAGATCAGTATCACTGAGACTGCTGCTGCCTTCCCGTGTCTTACAGAAAAAAAATGGAGACCTGTTTGCTAGGTAGGACTTCAGTGCCTGTGTTTGTCCCAGGATCAGATCTTAAGACCAGGTATCCTAAAAGCTCAAGAACCAGTTAATTACAATATTCATGACATTTCTGTGGATGGAAACACTCTTTATATGTCTAAGTATTTCTGTCCTACTCGATGCGCTTTCTACCACCGTTTCCATTCCCCTGACCATCTTTCATTCTTGCTCGCTTGCTGGCTTTCTCCAGATAGCCTGATAATGAGTGCTTCTGGCTTTGTGCTTTTTTGTACATAACAAAACTGCTGAAGTTAGAAGCCATGTTATTTTCTTGCAGCAGCAACAAACTGTTCTATAACTTTTTCTTCTTCATATTCCCCCTTTAGCCCTGTTAGACATGGATGCTTGTCCCAGTAGAAAAAAAAAAGTGGCAGAAGCTGTATGACTTGCTCATTCAAGAGGCCGAGTGAAATATAAGGACATCAATCAAGAAATTAACCCGAGTGATTACTGGAGAAGGTATTCAGTCACACATCACGTGAGGTGCTGTTATTCACAGTTTGCAATATCAGTGACCCAGGTACTTTATATAAATACTGATGAAAGCTAATTTCAGTGTTCTTTCTAGCAAGTTCTATTTTGGGGTACACTTATCCAGCTGGGGAAGGAAATCTGAAGTTTGCCAAAGGCTAAATTAGTGTTGTGCTGGGTGGTTTGTGATGTGTAGCCCCAGGGGTGACAGGGTTGCATACCTTTCTTTGAAAGGGTACATTGTAGCCCGACATTTTCAGTTACTTGGGTTTGTGGATCTTCTCAAATATGTTACATACGTGGAAATAACAAGTTGCATAACTAAATTTCAAGAGTCGGGTCGTATATAATATGCAGAAGGTTTCCCATGCAGCTCCATTTCAGGGCCAGACATTTCAGGGTCAGACTGGTACATACATCTGCTGGGACTGACTTCAGGCAGGGAGTCACAGGACTTCCTCATCGTATACAAAGTTCAGGCACCCTATTTTTAGGCCAGCGTTTGATGTAATAATGTGGGAATTACCATCGTTTGTGAGCTTGGATCAAATAGCTGTATTAGGAACATGTATGTTGCTTTCCCCTCGCAGCATAACAAAGGTGTGCATGCCCGTTTGCATGTCCTTACTCACCCTCCTCCAGTAAAATCTCCTCTGCTGTATCCACATCCCTAAAAGGTGTGTGGGTACCTACCTATCCCAAATGATCTTTCCACTTCACATCCAGGATGAGGTACCCATCTTGCAAAACGTTTGACTCCATGGCCCTTCTCACACCAGCAGCCTCGAGGCAGGGGGCATCCCAGGATGCGGGAGGACTGTGGCCCCCTCTCCCACTGCGCTGCCCTGCACGCAGCTGCCAGCACTTCTCTCCCACTTAACAGAAGATAAATGTTTAGGAGCTCAGATCGCATTGAAAATTTTCTAAGAATAATGCCAAAGTCTGAATATTGCTTTAAGTGCGCACTGTTCCTGGATGAGGGAGCCCTGCTGTACCCCTGCATCCCAACGCCTGGTGCTGCCCTTCCCTTTCTGCTGGCATAAATACTCATATAAGCCATACCTTTAGGCTCCTCTCTGAGGGCACTGTTGAAACTGGGTCTTGAAGTCTGCATAAAACATAGTCAAAATCAAAGTTTCTGTCCTGTATGAAACAGGAAGGCATTTCCATACCAAACAACGGGAAAAAGTTGAAAAAAATGATGTTTATTGTGGATCAAAAAGTTCTGAATAAATGATTCATAATTAAAATGGTTCAATTTAGTCTGTTGAAAGTGTACCAACACATTTTATTTTAAGTCATTTCAAAAATTAAACCACACTTCCCAGGAAGAATTGTTTTCTCTCAGCAGTTGCCATTCACATGTCTTGTGCCCTTATTTTCTCCCGTGAGTTGGATTGTCTGTAAGTCTGCATTTCCCCAGGCATAAAATGGCCTTCTCTCCCACTGCGGTTGATGTTTACGAAAATTTTTGATTTTCTGAAAACTGTATTTTCTATTGAAAACACAATTCCTGGCCATGTCTATTAGTCATTCCCTCAGGCACTTCCAGAGTCTTTAACCACAGTCTCTTCCCCCCCCTCCCCTTCTTTCTTACTGCCTCTTAATCTTGTGCACGGTTTTGTTTTCTACAGAGGCCATGTCTTCCTAAGCACCCACAGTGCGGTACCCACTGTCCTGAAGGAGAAAATCACATCTCATTGTTATTGTTGTTATTGGGTGCTGCATTATTATGGGATATTACCTACATTCAATATTGCACTACCATGTCTGAATGCTTTCGTCTGCCTCTTAATTCAGGAAAAGTGCAGTGGGTGTCTTTGAGGACTGAACATGAGTATATTACAGTCATAGAAAATAATATTTCCACAAGGTTTGGGTCTCCCCTTTCCTTCAACAAATCTTTCCACCTCAGTTTGATTTTTTTTTTTAACCTCTGGTTTTCACTATGGGATAATTCTTCAAGAGACTGTGAAAAGGGGCTGGACGTGCCCAGGTGCATTGGAAAGCTCAGGAGCAAGCATCCAATTCTCCAGTAGTTCCCCACTGCCTGAAAACCCACATGGCCAGTTCAGTTTTCTGTTCAGAGACTGAGCAAGTCAGATTTGCTGAGGGACAGGGTCATGCAGCCGTAGCTCTCAGTCCCTGAACAGCAGGGTGGGACAGGCTCGGTGCCCTGCACTCCAGGCACTCAGCCACACGCATCCCCTTTCCTGGTCATCTCTGGGGAAGGATGCTCCTCTTTGGGCTTTTCGGCTCTTGAGCATTGCCGCAGCCTTGCACAGGGTCAATCTTTCCGTAGAAGGACTTGCAGAGGTGACCTAGGAGGCCCAAGGGCAAGTTCCTGTGCAATCTGCGGTAGGCAGGGGCTATTATGGGTGGCCTGAAATCAGGGTTGCCTGAAGGTGGCAAAAGGGTTTCTGCTCTTTGGCTCTGTATGTCACCTGCCAGCTGGCAAGTCTGCACTGCACACTATTAATTTCACTACTTAGGTTGGGATGTGGGACTTTTTTCCCTCCTGGTGTGCTGGCTTTGCTGTGGGGCTTGCAGCCAAGGACTGCACCACCCAGCAGGACCCCAATGTGGTTTGCAGGTAACGCCTGGGTCACCCACCACAACACAGGATCAGGCTGGGAAACTCCATTTGATGGTATTCTCTGCAATCACATCTGTTTTGGACATGCTGATGAAGTGACTATTTCTGCTCCTGTTACTTCTCTGACATGTTTAGAATTTACAGATTTCTTGTTTTCTTCCCTTTTCCAGCTCTCAGAAATGTATGGGAACCATTTCACTAGCTGCCTCTGAAATTCTCACAGCTGCTTTTAATTACTCACAGTTTCCCTAAAAGTTATTTTTAAGATTCTATTTTTGCCAACATTTGATATTCACACCCAATTCATAACTTAATTAAGAGCTCCACCCTGAAGGAATTTGAAATAAATTCCATTCTAGGTGTTATCATACCAAGATCATATGTCTAGAGTCTCCCTCTGAAAATGCTAGTATAAATTCCAAGACACGGTTATCCTGACATTAACTGAAAATATTTCTATGACCCATGTATAAACTAAACCTTTTCAACTGTTCACATAGGATTTAGTAAACTTATCTCCTGGTCACAGGTGGGAAAAATGACCCTATTTCTCTCCTAGCCACTTACTTTGCATTATACAGAAACCTGCATAAATAGAACCTGTAGCAGGCAGCTGCATTTTCAAACCTATCTCTCTGGGCTTATTACTCTTTCACTCTGTTAATTAGTATAATTAATATAATTAAAGAGTCATTTTCAAGAGATACCTCAAATAGTATATCTGCCAGCATTTCCTGAACCTCCAGTGGCCTTGTCCTTACTGTGTCGATACCAAAAGTTGCTGTACAGGCAGTGTAGATGATTTAACGTCCGTAGTTTTCACCCAGATGTGTAATCCCTTACAGCATTTTGGTTACATCTGCATGCTATCTGACGGTGGTTTGGGAGCTCCTGGAGCTACTGCTGGCAGGCTTCTCCACAAAAGCCCATGCAGAACTGGGTGACTGTATGAGTACAGCATGGTGTGGGCACATTTATTGGAAGTTTATGTTCATTCGACTTGCAGTGTGTTTTGCAGAGATGGGTGATTTCTTTCCTCCTGTAGCTGGCGCTCACTGAGCTAACCTGGGAGGTTTGAAATAGCAGCTGTCCTCCTGGCTGAGCTGACACTGCTCTGCAGCCCTCGCTGAGGGACAGCTTCCCAGCTTTTCAACCAGCAGTAGCTGCATCCTTGGGCCCCTCTGACAGTACTGCAGCTCTTGGGGTCCTTCTCGAGACACCACTTGGGGCTGCTGCTCCTCTGGACCCTGGCCTTACCCATTTCTGGCCACATGCTGCTCTTTCTGTGCAGACCCATGACCCCTACAAGAGTTGGCATCTGCACCTTTCACAGCCTATCCTCCTCTTTATGATGCGACAGTTTTCTAGCACAGATTTCCCTGCAGGAAATTCTCTGTTGAGAAGCTGGTTGCACATTGCTTGGCTTTCTTTGTCAGCCTTGAGATTGTGCCTCTTGGCGTGCTGTAGTCAGCAAGCATCTCTCTTTCAAACTGACACTTTGACTTTTCCCAGTTGCAACTTTGCTGTTCCAGCCTTCGGTTTGGGAAACCCAAGCTGAATGAGTCAGTGAAGCTGCTGTCCCAGGCCTTGTATATACTTCAGCCACAGCTAAATAAATTTCCTGATGGGAACTTGATTTCCTCTTGTTCCCCATGTTCCTGCTGGGGACTACTACTTCTGTCTTCTCAAATACCTGCTGGTCATCTCCTGCCTCCCTCTAATTTCTCATCTAGTTCACCCTATGTTTAATGGAAGAAAAGAACCTGAAATGAGGATGTTCAAGAAAATGCAGAGCAAAAATAGGTTGAAGACCTATTTTATAGGAAACCATAAAGACAAGCAAGGAAAGCATGGGATGGAGAAAATATGTTCTTCTGAGACAAATAATTTTGTCTGAGACAAATCTCCATCCTTTATTGGATGCGGGGGGGAACATTGTCACCGAGGATGAGGAAAAGGCTGAGGTACTCAATGCCTTCTTTGCCTCAGTCTTTAACAGGCAGACCAGTTATCCTCAGGGTACTCGGCCCCCCCGAGCTGGAAGACGGGGACGGCGAGCAGAATAAACCCCCCGTAATCCAAGAGGAAGCAGTCAATGACCTGCTACGCCACCTGGACGCTCACAAGTCTATGGGGCCGGATGGGATCCACCCGAGAGTGCTGAGGGAGCTGGCGGA
>NW_008794168.1:0-32526 GCF_000699145.1 Aptenodytes forsteri | reverse complement strand
TGGTTGAGTCCCCATCCCTGGAGGTATTTAAAAGACGAGTAGATGAGGCACTTAGGGACATGGTTTAGTGGGTGGTGGTGTTGGGTTGATGGTTGGACTCGATGATCTTAGAGGTCTTTTCCAACCTCAATGATTCTATGATTTAAAAATTAAGCAAGTCTCTCTCTAAAGGGTTGCTCATGACCTGTCCCTGACATAATAGCACAGTTTTCTGTTCATTGAGCTCTTAGAATATCCTGATTTGGAAGGGACCCAAGAGGATCATTGAGTCCAAGTCCTATGCTCTTGCTTAGCTGTTGTTCAATTAAAATATATTTTGTGAACTGTTGGGCCAATTAATATTTATTTAGAAGGAGAAGAGGGAAATGTTCAGTGAACTGTTTCACAGCTCCAGTGAGCCCTGGGCATAGGCTACACAGCGAAAGACTATGTCTTTTCCTGCTTCAGATCTCCTTCAAATACTGTCTCAAATCCTTTGAGATACAGACAGTCTGTGGCTAAAACTGTTTTTACCAGCGAAAGAAAGAAAAAAGTAATTGTGGAAGCAGTATAGTCTTTCAAGGGTTTGTATTCTGTCTTAATCTGCAGAAATGGGTGCAGATCTGTCCATGACCTCCCTATTTGTCTGACAGTGGCACATGCTATGAACAGATGTTACCTTTCATTGAGGAGACACACTTTAAAAGGCAGATTTTAAACAATGATCTCTATTTTTACAGCAGCAAATGCAGGCATCAGGAACTGTAGGAGCTTGACATCAGCTAGACATCTAAATATGTGATTGTGCCTGCAGGCAAAGTACTCAGACATTTAAATTATAGGAATTACATCGTAGTTATTTGTGGGTACAAAAGTGAATAGGTAAAGCATGATGAAAACCCAGATTCTGAGGTTTTATTTTGACTGCATTTGCCCATTGAAGGTTCTCTCTTGTTTTTACCATTCCCACATTATCCAGGGGGGGGCTATAGCCCTGGTAAATGTACTGAAGCATTATGTAAGCCATGGCATCAAACGACTGACAAACCTAAAGCTATAACATTCCACTTGCCTTGCAGGAAAACTCATTTTTTCTTAATGGCCAGTCAGTGGTATTTGTCCCTTAAGGAGGATATACACAGTGGGAGAAGGGGAATGCACCGCATGCATTAATAAAACTGCATGTAGCTCAGACATGATGCCTGCATGGAGTCCCACGGACCTTTCCAAAAATCTCCTGGGATGACTGGGGGATACTGCTTCAGCTGCATTCTGCTTCCTCATTTTTATATTTTTGCTGAAGCTGAAAACACCTTGTATTCATGGTTTTTCTGGCCTGTGTTCATTATCTGTCCCTACTGTCTAGTGTGCTGACTAGGCTGTCTTCCTTCACTGCTTTCCTCATACCTCATCTTTGTAAAACACGAAAGGTATCCACTTAAGTTGGTGACTGTCCTGGTAACATTTCACAGCGACATGTGGACTTCATATCAGAAAAAAGCTGGTTGATTTATTCCAGAGAGGAACGAAGAGTAAACTAATGTCACTGACCACTCATCCTACAACACAGCGAGGTGCCACGCACCATTTGCAAGAGAAATGCATGGACACTTGCCAAAAGTGTTGTGGTACCTTTCTTCATATCAATACCAAGAAAGAACCAAGCGGTCCTGCCCTCTGTGAGTGTGTTTCTGTCTGAAGCATTGGTGGACGCACTGTGTTCAATAAGCATTGCTGGCTCCTCGGCAGGTGGTCCTTTCAGGTACAGGGTTGATGTCTGATGCTAGGGAATGGGAGTCATCCTCCAGGTGAACGATGGCATGTTGCCACGCCCCCACAGACCTCAGTGCATAACCTCTACCATTACCAATATATGATCACCTTCAAGGGAATGGAATAATTTGTGTTCTCCGTGTACTTTAAGATTTCTGGTTCCGTTTAGAAAGAGAAAGAAGGAGGGCTGTGAAAGAGCTAGCAGAGCCTTCTCCTCTCTCCACACCTTGCCTCACCTCGCTCCTTTTCTCGTCTTTAAAATGCATGTCATTTTGTGTCACAGACCAATTCCTCCTAAGGTCTGGGTGTGTCTGGGTTTGCAAAAGATGTTTGCTCTATTGACTAGGATAGCTTGATGGAGTGGAAGCAACCTCTGGGGAGATCTGTTAGAGTATAATAAGTACAGTCAGTGCTGGAAAGATCAGCAGGGGGAAAGAATAAACTCAAGGGAGGTAATCAATATTTTGTGTAGGTGTTAAAATTGTCTGATTAGTAGTCACTCATGGGTAGTAATGTGAAAATTTCCAACTCCCGAAGGTAGCAATAAATACATTAAATAAAAACAGTTTTTTCTGAATGTGTGGTTTGTGATGTCAGGGCAGTTACCTCAGTTGATGCTGAGGTAATAGAAGTAAAATAATGAATCTGAAGAATTCATAACAGATGAAATAAGACTGCACTGATAAGTTCCAGCTCTCTAGAGCAGCACAGGTAAAGAGTCACCAGATGCAGCTTGGTTTTCTCATTGCTAAATATGGTTACTTCTTTGATTTGTGAGGATTGCATTACTGGCCAGCTTTAACCATTTTTGATGCTATATAGTAATACGAACATTGCAACTAATAGGCATTCGTGGGACTGCACATCAGAAATCAGTCTTTGCATTAATTTGTCTGCTGTCCTGCCTCTTGGGTAGGATTTTTAATGCAGTTCAGAGGGCTGTATAACACACATTGTGTGGTGCCCTGGCAGCCGAGGGTATGTGGCCAAGGCTGGGAGCAATGGGAATGCAACTGCAGTGGTGACAGGGGTTTTGCAGCAAATCAGCTTCCCTCCTGTCCTGTCCTGCAGAAGATTTGCAACACGCATGGGAATAAGAAGGTGCCAATGGAGGGGCTATATCCTATTTACCTCACCTCCCTTAGGAAATATATCCTGTTAAGCGTGTCAGTGTTAAGGTATTTTTCTTTTGTCTTTGCTAACCAGCTTCTGCTGTATTAATAAAACTAAGGCTGTATCACAGAATGAGAATAGTAATACAGTGAGGTCATTTTACTTTTTTTTTTTTTTTTTTTAAACAAACCGGCTGTACTGTGTGGATTTTGATTCTTCCCTTCAGATATGTTCTACGTAGTTTGTTGCTCAGGTTATGGCAGTTGTGTTGCTTTCTTAGACAAGCCAGATAATACCTCATCTTTTTTTTTAATGTTTTGAGAAGAAACTACATAGCTTTATGAGCAATGTTAAGCTTAACTAACAGTCAGTAGCATTAAAGGTAAGATTAGATACAAGAAATCCAGTGCAATATATCTGGCTATAAAGTGCTCCTTCAGTTCAACTAGTTGCTGTAACAAAGTTTTGTTAATAAACAGCAGTCCTGCATAACTATTAGTCACACTCAGGAGCTTGCCTGGATTTGGAGTTGCTTCATTGGTCAGACAAGCACCTTAATGATGTTCAAAATAAGAATAGCTCAAAGCATGTAATAAGAGCTGTCTAGGAGCCTTATTGATTTCCAACAGGTATCTGCTATGGCAGCTTCATGCAAACTGTTCTTATCCTGTGTTTACAGGTTCTACCATCTGATTGCACCGGGTTTATATACCCAATAAAGCATGCACACCACACACTCCAATAATGTACAGAACAACAAGAGGAAGTAGAGGTGGCACAATAAGACTTAAGCTGCAAATGAGACACATGCATGATAAACACGCTTTGCATATAAAACAGCAAAGCAGGCACCAGAATTTTCTTCCAGAGAGCTGTGTAAGTAATTCATAATCAGTAGAAAAAAACTTAGATGAACTTGTGTGCCTTAGATATGCGTGTCACCTACTTGTGTGCACATCTGTGTTGCTTGCAAGGCAAGCCCAGCTGGTGTGTAGAGCAGGACAGGGCCCTGTCTGCATCCCCTCCCTTGCACCTTGCTGTGCTGTAGCAAGCATTGCCCAGATATGCCTTTGTCTCACTTTCCTCATATTCCCACCCCACTTCTAAAACATCTCTGTGGCACCTTACAGTACTTTATCCTGCTTCTGAACCCAGGTGAAAGGAAAACCAAGCTCCTTCCTGAAATAAATGGCTGCAGCAGCCGAAGCAACTGCCTTGCACACAGATTGTGAGGAGGCTGGGGAGGGAAGTCACCTGGGCAGCTGCAAGGTTTTGGGTCTGAATGCATACATTTGGCATTGTCAGAGGAAGCTTATGTGGAGGTACCTATATGTACATATTTGTGTGTGTGTGTTTGGGTGTGTCTGGGAGGCACAAGCACGGTCAAAAGATGCAGAAACACCACAAAAGTGCACAGAGAAAGAGAAGCCAGCGAGTAAAAGCTGAAAGTTTTGGGCGTGATACCAGCCAGAAAAACACTTAAGACTGGACAACAAAACTGCTTTCTATTTTTGGATTTCTAGTACCCTGAAGGAAATTGTACATTGTACAGCTTCTTTTCAAATAAATAAGATTGCAACCATACCTGAGTCATCATCCAGTTCTCCTCCTGGTGGAATGAATTTGCAAAATCTTGAACATCAAGAGCCTGGCTCATGCATTCAGACATTGATGAAAGCTTTGAGTGTATCATCTATTGATAAAATAGTAAAAATGCAAGGGCTGGATTAATTTAGTTGAGAAAGTTGGTTGCAAATCTCATGGGACAAGGCTTTCATGTGCAATCTCTCATAAATACTACAGCTGTTTATAAGGACTTCACACACAACCTTTTTCAAGGCTTTGTACTTTGAAACTTCCTATCTTTTCATAAACCGGAGAGAATAAAATTATATAATGCTAATATTTTTTTAAATGTTTTTTTATGTTCCCCTTTCTGATCTTGCCCTCCTTCACCCCTGAAAAAACTTCATTAAGTTTTGAGGGTCTTTGAAGTTTAGTTGTTTCTTTTTTTCTTACAATTACTTTGTTCAGTCTTACTTCATACAGCTCAAGCCTTCTGTTGTCCTCAGAGATGTGCATAACATATTCCAACATGGTGTTTGGTTTTGCAGGCACCGGAGATATTTTTAAAATAGAAGGAATCCTTTCAATAGGTATACTTTTCAGGGCATGCTGTTAAATGCCACTGGATTGCTGAAGTATCATTCTGAGCTGTGTAATGCTACCAGTAACAATTCACAATTACATAGCATTTTCCATCTGACTATGTGTTATCACTTAGAGAATTCATGAGGCTCCTACAAGTTTGATTCCTGTGTCCCTATTTTACAACAAGAAGGTTACTATAGAGATTGATGCCAATTGTCCAGACATCCACTAGGTTTTCTGTTCTCACTTTTCAGATCCTTAACTACAGAGGACTAGAGCCTGATCTTTTAGAAGACCCGAGAATCTGCAACTTCAAAGAAAGGCAAAGGATATTTAAGGACATTGACTGCTTCTACATACCCAAAGGTCCAAGCATCTTTAACTTTTTACTTTGGAGTTGAGTGACTTCATTTTACATTATGGCTCTAACCCTGATTTTGAGTCCAGTATGTTCCCAGCTACCTTTCCTCCGAGCTCTTTGGCAGAAGGAAAATACTTCAGTCTTTTTCCAATTATTATTTTGTCAGCTGATATGTTACTATTGGTTCTTCCTTATGTACAAGAACAGTTATGTTCTGTGCCTCCATAAAGTGTTGCGTGCT
The DNA here is from genome assembly GCF_000699145.1 of Aptenodytes forsteri. Lineage (NCBI taxonomy): Eukaryota > Metazoa > Chordata > Aves > Sphenisciformes > Spheniscidae > Aptenodytes > Aptenodytes forsteri. The sequence goes on along the minus strand of NW_008794168.1, from coordinate 26,908 downwards.
AATCAAATACTCAAGTGGAAAATAATTTCAGTAGGTGAACCTTCAAGACAAATATTAAGATATAAAACTGTCCTCAGAGTTAATCACTCTTCATTTCTTAAGATTCTGTTTTCCCTTCTCTGAAAGCCTTTGTGTACTGGACTGACTACCCAGAAAAGAGGTATTTCATATTCAACAGCATGGTTGTAGGCAAAATACTGTGAAGGTGAAATGCACAAATCAATCAGGAGAAGAATTAACCCAAATTGACAGTATGTACCTAGATTGTATGAGATCAGTGCCAATGATTTAAACACAATGGCATTTTCCAGCCTGCGAGCCAAATTAATACTTTGGAAGACATCTACACAGTTTGTGTTACAGTCTACAAAAGGTTAATTCTCCCTGATGCCTGTGAGTGCTGTGTGAAGGCTGGCTGAAGTTATGCTAAAAAAGGCATCCATGTCCCAACATGAATAAAACAAAATGTTCCCATGGTCTGAAGTGAACTTTCTCCCTATGTTGGTGTGCTTCTGGGCAGAGAGCTTAGTTAAGAGTGCTGCACACCGAAAGTGTGCTTTGTAAGTGCACCAGTAATCTCACAGAGGCACGTGTTAGCATCTTGAGCCAAGCATGATGTCAAGGTCATAATTTGAAACCCTCACCTCAGCTTCAGTAAATGTCTGTGATAACAGCAGTGCATGCTTTTACAAGAAATATGCTGTAGCCCTAGTGAATGAAAAAGCTCTCAAGGCAACATGATCTGCAGACAGTGTGAAGTTGAAGCATAATATTTTCATGCACTGCCTGCAAAGGAACTTTCCATTTATTATATGTTGTAAACAGATTTTTCTTAAACTGCCTAAAACATCTGTTGGAAATGTTTGTGAGGAGCTCCTGGACCTCAAGACTTGTTAATACTGTTAATGCTGTTAATACTTGTTAATACTTGTTTATACATAAGGAGATAAAAATGAGTCACAGTGAACTGACTTTTCACACAGAAATAAATGATGATGAATTTAACTTCCTAATTTAAAACTGATTGTGAACCCCACTGTTTTGTAAAATACCCATGTGATAATATTGACTCACCATTCTTTTTTATAGGCTCTGTGTACCATGATGCCAGAAAAAAAGCAGAGCAGAGCAAATCAAAACAAAACAGATTTGTTCCTCTAGGTCAAAGTGATCAGTGTGTTTGAAGTGTAGAAGGCAGCTAATGTAAAGAATATCCAAATATAGGGAATCTTGAGTATAGAATACCCAAATTTTGTATACACATATGTATAAATGTGTACGCAATATGCATATGCATATGTACACATGAGTATAAAGTGAACTAAAGAAGTAAATCAAAACCCTGTTGAATTACAATGCCAAAATATTTGTGGAAGTAGAGTGAAGAACTACAGTAGTGACTAAATGTAATAGCAATTTTCTGTGGTGAGATTTCACACGGGGTTCAAACTCCTTGAGTGGTTAAAATTTTTCCCTTGATCATATGCATATGGATGCTCAGCCATTTTCAAAGTCTTTGAGACAAGAACTGGCTCAAGCTTCTCAGCAATTTAAGGAAAATGAATCATGAAGTGGTAGCAGGAGGACGGCTGAGAGGGGCTAGTGGGAGCTGAGAGTGCTAGGAAAGGCAGTGAGGAGCTGAGAGGTGCTGTAAAGGGCTCTGAGGGCAGCAAAATGGGGAACTTGCAGTGATCTTGGCGAGCCTTTCAGCTGTCCTGGGCTCTAGAAAATCTGTTTCTGTTGGTCTCACTGTGTGGAAATTGTACAACACTATCTTTGCAAAGCCAGTTTCAGAGACTCTGTTTGCTTTTTTTACTGGTCACATTTGGCTGAAGTTTTGGCAGTACTGGAAGGGTCTCAAAAAAGTTTTTGTGTAGATCTGTAAAAACATCTTTCAAGGTTTATCAATATGAATATTGCTATGAATGTGTCTACTTAGCTGCTTATGAGACATATCTCATGCAGTTGCATTTTGCAACAAGATCAAAAATCTCCTGGAGTTGCCTGTTGTGTTTATACTGACAGCAGTTGCAAGCACAAATGTTGTCACCTCTCAGTATTTTTATCATGAATCCAGCAATATGTGGTGTTTTCTTCAGAGCGTCAAAATCTTGAAGGTTTCTGGAAATCCACTTTTGTTTTTGGCAGATGTGCAAAGAGAAACTGGAAAATACAGTTTTGCAGGGACCTGAAACACTTAACAGTTTCGTATCAAAACTAATTGCATTTTTCAACTTGCTTAGAAGTCAGGGCCCCTTGCAGGAAGGTTGATAAAGTCAAGGCTGATGGTAATGCACATTATTTTACTCCAGTGTTCCCTCCTTCCCCCACTATTCTTGGCCAAGGTTTTAGCATGCCGTTTGGGTCATTTAGGATATTTCTAATCTGGATTAGGCCCGTAGCTTGGTGATTTTGTATGAAATCTTAACAGATTGTGAGGCCTTGGAAAGGCCTGGTGAGCTCTGAAAAGGTTTTGAGCTTTTGGATGGTTACCTGTTTTGAATGGTCCAAAATCTGGAGTTTTCAGAGGGTATGATATTTCATCTCATACCTGGCAGAGACCCACTCTGCTGCTTGCTGAAAAGATACCTCTCAGCGGAAGCAATTGTTGGAACACAATCAAAACGAGCCTTTCGTAAAAAAAAAACCGTTTGGGTCATTTAGGATATTTCTAATCTGGATTAGGCCCGTAGCTTGGTGATTTTGTATGAAATCTTAACAGATTGTGAGGCCTTGGAAAGGCCTGGTGAGCTCTGAAAAGGTTTTGAGCTTTTGGATGGTTACCTGTTTTGAATGGTCCAAAATCTGGAGTTTTCAGAGGGTATGATATTTCATCTCATACCTGGCAGAGACCCACTCTGCTGCTTGCTGAAAAGATACCTCTCAGCGGAAGCAATTGTTGGAACACAATCAAAACGAGCCTTTCGTTAAAAAAAAAAAAAAAAAAAAGGCAGAATTAGGCTGTCGGTAGTTATAATGCCTTTCAAAAAAACCAAACAATTTTGTCCCCAATTAAAATTTCATAACCAGATATGTAGGGTCATACTGACTGTGGGACAGATATCAGATTAGCAATTCAGTGGAGCTGTTTAGCTGATTCATGTTCGTAACACAGCCTTCAAGCACTCAAAGGTGCTGCCAATGCATGTTCCCCTTATGACATTTTTAACACAAGTTTTTGTGTCAAAGGATCTTTGTGTGCACTCTTCAAAATGTCCCTATGTTGTGGTTTAACCTGGCAGGCAGCTAAACACCACACAGCCGTTCGTTCACTGTCTGCCCTAGTGGGATGGGGGAGAGAATCGGGGAAAAAGAAGTAAAGTTTGTGGGTTGAGATAAAGACAGTTTAATAGGTAAAGAATAGGTAAAGCAAAAGCCATGCACACAAGCAAAGCAAAACAAGGAATTAATTCCCTACTTCCCATCGGCAGGCAGGTGTTCAGCCATCTCCAGGACAGCAGGGCTCCATCACGCCTAACGGTTACTTGGGAAGACAAACGCCATCACTCTGAACGTCCCCCCCCTTCCTCCTTCTTCCCCCAGCTTTATATACTGAGCATGACATCACATGGTATGGAATATCCCTTTGGCCAGTTGGGGTCAGCTGTCCCAGCTGTGCCCCCTCCCAACTTCTTGTGCATCCCCAGCCTTTTCGCTGGTGGGGTGGGGTGAGAAGCAGAAAAAGCCTTGACTCTGTGTAAGCACTGCTCAGCAGTAACCAAAACATCCCGGTATTATCAGCAGTGTTTCCAGCACAAATCTAAAACATAGCCTCATACTAGCTTCTATGAAGAAAATTAACTCTGTCCCAGCCAAAAGCAGCACACCCTAAAACAAGCTTTTCCCTGCATATATGGTTACATGAAATTTATGACAACAGAACCCACAAACTTTTCCATGGGCTGAAACCTACAGTGCAGCAGGTGTTCAGAAACTCCAGATCTTATCAGGTAAGATTAGCAGAAAGGATGAAAACACAATTCTTAGCATACTTACCTATTCTTTTCTCACTTTCTACATACTGCAGATTGCTTCCATTGAGTGTCTTAAACTCAAAAAAATGGAAACACAAACCATAGCTTACTGTCATCAAAAAAAGGTAGGGATCTTCCTGCAGGTCAGGAACGGTGATTAATTATCAGCCAAAGCAGAAGGCACTCAAGACTGAGCGAAAGAGTTGAGGAAAAATAGATGAATTATATTCATGTTCTTAAAGGAGACTTGCAGGGGATCAAACAAGCTTGTAGAAAGTAGCAGGAAAATGAAACTCTTTTATTGGTGGCAACAGCTGCTGCAGTCTCCTGCAGGTAGCCTATTTGCGTTACTGTAACATTTGTGAACCTTGGCATGGTGCATGAACTTCTCACACTTTGTGCTGTACAAGTACAGAATAAAATGAAGGCTGCTGTGCCACAGACTTTGCAAATATTGAAAGGATTTACTGGGAGGTGGAGTGAAGTGCACTGTAGCTCAACTAGGAGCATTACCTGTTGCAAGGTAAGGGTTTGTGCATCACAGGATGTACTCACTTCTGCTCAGCTGGGAGCAGCTTAAATCTCTGCAGCTTATCTATTCAGATGGGAAACCACTGGTCCGTTCTCAAAGGAACTAAATCTAATAGGCATATCAAAAAAATATTTAATAACCTAACTTTAAAAAAGCAGGCTTTATATAGAGAATATAATGGTATAGTAAAAGAACAGTATGACCAAAAGATGAATTGAACACAAATAATCAGATTCACTTATTTAAACTGCTCCAAATGACAACAGATGTAGCCACAGAGGCATAGTGAGAAAGGAATGGTGTACTTTATGCATGTCCCAGGCAGGGCTGTGCAATGACACTTGACTGTGGAGATGCTGGGACTGTTTTGACATCCTCTAAAACTTTAAAGAGCACTGTGGATTTTTATTCTTAAAGATTTGGCTTCTGATCATTTTGAAAGTATAGAAAGTCTTCTGTATTCTGCTAACTGGTCACATGCAATATTAAGAAGTCCACCAGTGCTGGAACACTACATAGGAAATCACTATTAGCTCATCCACCATCACCTGGATTGATTTAATAATGAGATGTCATGTGGAAAATAAAAAAAAAACCTCTAACAAGTAGCCCCCCCATCAGTTCAGAGGAAATGCTACAATTATCGTGGACAAGGAGTAGCATGGATACTTGTAAAGATGCCTTGGTTAATGTGTGGAAAAAAACCCTTTCAAATGAAATTAAGCTTACAGCAAAAAAATGGATTGCTGTTATCCAGGTTGCTTCTTTTCTCCCCCACCAGGGTATAGCACTTTGCATCTGACTGACACGGCTTTGAATTTCTTTATCAAATACATTTTGCAAAGCCAAAAACACTGAATGCAATATTTTAAAGGGAATGTTTCCTGTTCTTTCATAAAGGAACTTGCAAAATATAGCACTGTAAAAATGCCCAGCCAAGTCTTTTGCAATAAAATAAGTGTTCAGCTACATAATTATTTGTATTTTAATTAGGATTCTGTTTGGTCAAACACTGAAGCATGGTGGTTATAAAAAAATAAATTAATTATGTATCTATTAGAAAACTGCATATGGCAAGGCTAAGTATAGACGTTGAATATTAATGAAAAATAAGTAATAGAATAGAAACCACAGGAACATACTTTGTTAAATTAATTAGAAGAGACTTTTCATGTTTGTTAATGTGAATTTTTATTACTTCCATGTATTTATGGAATGTGCACTAATTTCCAAGGCAATAGTCATGCAGAAATGAGGTGACATATATGGAGGTATAGGTGTTCCTAGAGAGGAGGACATAGGTGCTAGAGAGGAGGACAAAGGTTGGAGTTCCGTGGGTGAGGGTAGGTGGGGAGGGCTGGGCATGCCTGCCCATGGAGGCATAGAGTCGCAGAGTCACTCGGGCCAGGAGTGACCTTGGGAGATCATGAAAGTCATTGAATGCCCTCCTTACAGCACAGGGTTCAGCAAACAGCAGTTTTGCATTCAGCTTTTTCAGTGCATTTATAGACTTGCAAAGCCTTAGCTTACCCCCTTTAGCCTTCTCATCTCCAGACTGCAAAGCCCTGGCCTTTCGAGTCTCTCCTCGCAGGGGAGATGTCCTTCCTCTTTATGTTGGCCAACAACTTGCTACTTTGGCAAACCAACATTTTCTATAGGGGAGAAATGACACTCTCTGTCTTTCCTCAGTACTGTTCCTAATGATGCCTAATATTTTATTGTCTGTTTTGACTGCCGCTACATGCAGAGCTGATCATTTCAGTCAGTGACCTCGTCATCTCCTTTCTGTGCCCTGACTGCTAGCTCAGGGTTCAACATGAGTTTGGGGTCAACACGACTTAGGTTATTTTTGCCTGGACCCTTTATGTTTATTCAGACTAAAGCTCATTTGACCTTACTTTTGTACAGTTTTTTAAAGTCTTTCCAGAGTTCCTTGCCAGTGGGATGGCATTTCACTACTTCAAAGAGTTTAGTAGCTTGTTTAGAGAACATCCTCTTTACTGCCTTTTCTAGGTCTTCGCTGAAGGTGTTGCATAACCTGGTCCCTGGTGGGATCCTGCTCCTGATATGACTCCTCCATGGCAAGTTACCATTAAGTCCTGCCCATTGCTGCTTACCCTTTAGCTAGCCCAAAAGACCACTTCCTCCAAAGTCCCGGCAGGTTTGTCCCTTAATAACCTTTTTTCCCCCCTGCAGCAGTCTATTTTACCATTTGAGTAACTTTGACCTCTCCAAACACATGCTGCTGTGCTTTGACTCACCTTTACACAGGCATGTGTGCTCTTTGTTGTATTTTCATTGCTATGGTTTCCCTGGGTTTGTGAGTCACCCAAAGACAGAGTAAGCCAGGGCAGAGCTGTCTAGCCTGGCTGCTGCTGGAATGTGTGTACTGTTGTCTCTCCTCGGCAATTTCTTGGGAGTGTGTCCTCGAATGCTCACAATATTTGACAGTGCCAGCTAATAAATCTGACAGCATCTCAGGGTTTAACACTGCTGGAGGTGAAAGGGCTAGGGTTGTTACATTCTTCATAATTAGCTCCTCACAAAAATAAGTGGAGCAAACTCATGTTCCTTTTGATGTACAAAATTGTCTAGTTTCACCTAACATTCTTTTTGTTTTTCTCTGTTGTTACCTGCTTTGAAGAATGAAGAAGCTGGACAGTTGAATCTTGATTCTTCTATGTCCTGTCAAACTGTATATAATATAAAGTAAGCTTACTAAACAGTTGCCTTTCAGCCCACTTCTCCCATTTTTTGTAAGATAGTTTCTCTGTAAGAGTGACAGCACAGGACTGCAGAGAGAAGGAGTCTGAGCAGAATTTAGGTATTTTGCATTGGAAGTGCAGCTCTGAGGATCTGTGCATGCTTACATCTGATGATAGGTTCTCCTCTGTATGTGAATGTCACGTATGTGCACACTACTGGCACACCACTTGCAGGTCTGCTGACTGATGGATACTGAATCAAATTGTACTATGAAAGGAAAGGAGTGTAAATGTCTGTTCTGGTGTGACCATCTGCAGCCGCTGAGATGCCTACTTCTTCTCTGTGACTAATATCTCAATATCTAACATGGCAGTGGGTTGCTTCGGGGCCCATCAAACAGCTTTCCTCAGTAGTGGTTCCAGAAGACCTTGCAGCGCTGGGGAAGGGTCAGCCCTGGCAGGATTAGGAACGAGTCCTCCACAGGCTTATTGAAGAGAAGTATCTTAGTTTCTATGCCTCATCTTACTCACTAGTAAAACAATTATAGAATCTATGGTGGTGAAGGCTTTTCTTAGATGAAAGGCAAACTCTCAGATGGAGAACACAGAAATACTGCAGTTGTAGAAGGCATTGGAACAGATGCTCCTATCCTGTTTCTCTATTGATCGTATGCCTCTTTCCACGCCAGCTTCTAGAAATGGCTTAGTACTGTTTTGAATTTTTTTTTCAAAGAGTATTTTATAGCAGAGTGTCCATGAATGAAACATCCAGAGGCCTTATCTTATTTTTGGCTTCCTTCCATTTCTGGGTTTGTTGCTGTCATCACTTTCTATATAACATCTGCTCACTTCTTTGGGTGAATGTTGTACAAGACAGTGCTGAAATGACAAAATAAACTTGGACTACTGTGAGTGATGAACTTTTCTGCATTTATATTTATCTGGAATATTTTTCTGTGTTCATAAGCAATAGACTTCATATTTCCTTTCTCACTTTATTGTGTAGATGCCAAGATAAGTTCTTATACCAGTACAAACACACATATAAAAGACGTGTAGATGAGGTGCTTAGGGACATGGTTTAGTGGGCATGGTGGTGTTGGGTTGACAGTTGGACTCGATGATCTTAGAGGTCTTTTCCAACCTTAATGATTCTATGATTCTATATTTAATCAGCCATTTTTAAGTAATGGAAATGATAACTGGCCTACCTACCTTTTTGGGTCTTCATTGAGTTCCAAATGCTATGGTGTGTGAGTTTCCATTCATAACCTGAAAGTTTCAAAGAACGTCCATCTTTATTTGTAACAGTATCGACGACGAAACACATTTTTCCCTTCTAGTTTGCTTTACTGGTATTTCAATGGAAGATGATAAAAGTTCTAGTCCTCAGCAGGTGAAAATTGTATTTCAGGAATGGAAAGGCATGTATTTCTGCCTAATTAATGACTTTTTTTATTACAGTAGGTAGAAAGAACATGAAAGACAAACTTCAGTTCTGGATTTACTTTTCAAGGTGTATGCTTTGGGTTAGACATTAACCAAAAAGAAGGGGATGTTCTTGACCATAGTACAAATCCTGCAACACTCCACACTTACGCACTGAAAGAAGATACAAGAGTCCATTTACTTTGACTGTAACCAAAAAAGTTGCTAAGCATAAGATTTTCAGTCCCAGTGTGTGTTCTTCATGCAGATGCTATGGCTGTAGTACATGCGAGTAGATCTTAAGCCTTACTTCTGCAGTCTGGACTTGTGCATTGCTAGCAGACAGTTGAAGGACTATTCACTCACGATCCTTCTCCAACTATTTTGTGTAGTAATTTTGTGACCGGTGCTGAAGCTGTGAGTGGTATGGAGTTGTGGCAGTGAAGCAGGGAAGAGGGGGTCTGCAAGGCACACAGTTTAGTGAAGGTTCTGGGCATTAGTATGGCCCATAGGATGGCTGCCAAAGAGCGCTCTCTGGACCATTATATTGAGGCAGAAGCTTATCCACGCTCAGAGACAAGAGGATTAGCCAGAAGCCACTTTAGCCATCCTTTGCCCTGGACTCTGAGTCTATGCTAGGTCTCTGAGGACACTTGAGGTGTTTGAATACAAATGCAAGCAGCAGAGGTGTGGGAAAGGGGGTGCAGAAGTACTTGAGATGGGTGTGCAAACAGCATAGTTTCTTTCATCGGCATTAATTAATTGAGAGTACTAATAGGATATGATGGTTCAGTCATCATTTAGAAACTGTACTTGCAACTGCCAACTTGGCATGTTCAGAATTGCCGGCTGCCATTGCTCAGTTCAATCTCTCTTACTGTGCAAGTTTTTCTCATCTCTGCCTTCTTCAGTTTAACTACTTTCTTATATTATAGCAAAAGATTCATGCAGACAAGGTGCATTAGACTTGCTGCATTCTCATTTATCTTATTAGACATATCAGGTTAGTATGGCATGGTGAAACTTTGGCCTAATAACATTTCATTTTTTTCCCCATTTTCCATGCATCTTCACTTACTTAACTTTATTTTCACCTCAAAATGTAGCATGTTGGTGAAGATGGGGTAACAGGCATATAGATTTTCAGGTTGCTTACCTCCCCTTCTGAGATACAGGTACCATACTTCATATTTTCAGGACATCTCACTGATAATGCAAATAGATTTTTTTTTTAATGCTTGCAATTTTATTTAAATTATTTTTCCACTGAAGACTTCTTAACACACTTTCCTTCTCTGCGGTGACTATGCAAAAGTGCTCGAGGCCTTCATAGAGACCCATTCTGGAACAGATTTAAGATAGAAATCTCTTAATTATGGGCTTTATGTATAGTTACTGCTGCTATTTCAGTATACACAGACTATTCATACATTACATACATACTTGATTGTATATGCATCCCTACTTTTCATACTGGAGTCACAGAAATTTACCATTTTCTAAAATTGATTAGGTTTATTGTGTGTTTTCCTTTTATTTCAACTTTAGGATAAGTATGCCTGCTACCGTGACAGAAATTTATTGAAAGTGATGGAGACACTTAAGATGTTGCAGCTGCATTTTCACTAGACATAAGTAGAAAATATTCACCAAAAAAAAAAGAAGCAATTAGATCATAACTCCTATGTCAGCCTATACTGAATATACTAAGCCCAGCAGTTAGCTTTGCTGCCAGTACAAATCTGCTCACTCCTGTGCAGTTACACCAGGGCATTCTTGGCTCTATGAATTTTCTAGGAGTCCTTTAAAAAACCAGACATTCAAGTTAAAAATATTTTGAAGATTCCTTAGAAAGAAAGATTATCCCATAAGAGCTTCTTACAAGGGACAGTTTCTTATTGAATACCGCTCCACTCTAATGCAGAACCTTTCATCTGTCTCTGCCCCATTTTCAAGCTGTGTCCTCTAAATAAAAAAAACAAAACACATTGCAATGAATGGGAAGGGGAGGAAAAAGAACAGGTTCAGTGTTAGAACTAATCACGTCCTCAGTCAGACCTCATCAGTGTCCCAGATGAGTCTGAACCAGAGTAGTCATGTATTATGTCTGTGGAAACCTGCAGGTCAATTTATCCTGTCTGGTATGCACAAATTATGAAAGGGGAAAATAAAAGAGCTGACTGATAGAAGAAGGCAGAGCATGTGTTTGCATATGTGACAATCTTTAACAAGTTCGGGGAATAGTGCATTTCTGTATTTCTCACTGAATTTAAGTCTCAGTTGTACTACAGTATGAAGATAAGATTGTGGCTTGTCTTACCTGCAGGAGTATTAGGTGACCTCCTCTAGTTCCCATATACCGATTTCAGGTGCACTGGGCCATAGGAGTGGGGAAAAACCAAAATAACTTCAGCCTTACCACTGCCAACATCATTAGCATATCTTGCTCAGTCACTTGCAAGCAGCTATAGGGGGTTGTTCCTGTTGTAGGACCAGCAGGCCCAGAGCACACACCTGTAGAGCAGAAATGACTGTGTGCTTCATGACTCTCCAGCTGTTCTCCCATTAAGTTAGAACAAGGTTTGATTTCCTCTTTATCCACGATCTGTGTTAACCATCCTGTAGGTTGGGTATGCTGTAATTGCTAAGGAACCCAAGAGGCACTCAGGTGCAGCTGCTGCAAATATTTCTGTTAATCAGGAGGACACTCTCATCTGAGCTGTAAGGTGACTCTGACAGTGTGTTTTTACACCTATTGCATGGGAAACACCCCTTGCAACTGATGGGAGATCTGCACATGGGAGAACTCTCTCAACTGTGCGTTTGGGAGTGCCTGAAAGGAGAACGTTGCCCTTTGTGGCTTTGGACATATGAGCCTTGTCACATGGTCCTGCTCATGAGAACAAACAATAAAGAAGTGCCATGTGGGATTATTTGTAAATGTAATTGCTTGATTTTTTTCTTTCCTTTTTTTTTTTTTTCTTTTTCTGTAGTGGGATGCATAACTTCAGTTTCGAGGCCACTTGGAGCCAGGAAGAAATCTGCCCCTGTTTTCAGAATCATTCTTCTATTGCATTTTAGACCATTCTTAACTTACTAAAGACTTAAAGGACGTCTGGTCTGTCAAGGAGGGAGTGATAGGGGGAACAAGGAGATAAGTACAGGCTAAATGACAGGAGAGCCTTCTGCACAGGCTAGCAAACAGCCTGGGGGGGGATCAGGACCCGTGTCTGTAACATGACAATGGTGACTGGAGAGAGGTCTGCAAAGAAGAGATTAACTCTGGAGCCCAGATAACCTTATTGCCTCTGATAACAAAGACTAGATATTTCAGCCACTTCCTGCTATATACTGTACAACCAAGACAAAAGGAAAGTGTAATTCACAACGTGAATAATCTTGATTTCTTTTCTCCCAAAGCTGTTTAGGCCAAAGCTGCGTATAACAAGCAGCTCTTATTTGAGCAACAAACCATATCAACTAAAAAGCCCATTCACCAAATGACAACATAGAATCTACTGAATCAACAAACTTGAAATATCAACACATCACTGGCTACTGATTCTGATCACTATTATTAGACTGTGATTGTTACTCATCTTCTTTTGTTTGCACTGTAACTGCAAGAAAAAAGTCGGTGTCCCTATATACACCCTGAAAACAATATGCTGGTTTCTTTTTAGGCAAAATGTTGATAAATAAAACACTGTAAAAGAAAGCTAGAAATAGAGTCCACACAGGCACCTATAGATACAACACTAGTAAGCCCTAGTGTTTCATGTTCACGTTGGTTGTATCCAGCTTTCTGCAGTTAGCATGCTGTGGCTTAGCTACTGTCTGAGGGATCAGGGTTCCCGCGATTTAATCATTGTCTGAGATTTAAATTCCTGTTTCAAACAAAAGGATGGGATTCTTGGAGTGTTTCAATCCAGAGACTGTGACCTAGTAATTTCAAATCACTCAAGTGGCTTGCTGTGAGGCAGTAAAAAAATGATCCACCTTTTCACTCTTGCTGTTACTGGGCAATTTCCACCCTGCAAAAAGGAAATGAGTTTCCAGGGCTGGGAGTCGTTCAGTAAGGCAGAATGTATAAACACAAGCCCAATTTAATTTATACAGTGTATGTTTTTCTCCTTCTCTATCTCTGTACCCTACTTCTCTGCTGTTCCATAAGCGTGTGAGGGGAGGGGGGCAGTGAGAGTTTCCCAGGACCCAAACCTCCCCTACTTCAGGTTTTTCCTTCCAGGTCTGGGTTGTTTGTTCAAAACATTCTTAAAAACAAAAAACAAATAAAGTCCAAACAAAAATCAATACCTAGTCTTAGCTCTAGTGCCTTCCTATTAGTGGCTAAGCTGAAATTCAGTAGCAAATTAAAGTGTTAGCAGGGAAAGAATGTGCTTCAAAAAGAGTTAAAGCCAACTGTAGTGAAGGCAGAGCAGTGCTTTGAATATGCAGCAGAGCTGAAAATATGACTGTATATACAAGGACAGAGACCAGCTCCTGTCACAAGAATATCTATTTCCATATGCCAATATCAGTATTTCATGGGGTTATGAAATGTACAGGAAGTATTGATTTCAGAAGGTCTTTCAAAATACCTTGATAGAGTCCTTCAAGAAAAAAATATTTGACATATTTCTGAAAGAATGATACATCATAGACTTTAGTTGACAAATTTAAAGAAAATACAGACAGGGACAGTTCATCTACACTCAAACACACACACAGAGTCAGCCAAACTTTGGCCTGGGCTGGTACTTGGAATACCTGCAGTATGGCTGGGAAGGAAAGTGTTTCAATGGCCTGGTGAGGTGTGCTACAGAAAGGTCTACCTTCAAGACTGCACTTGGCTTTGGCAGTTCTACTGCACTTTCACGTTTGAAAAGCCCCCCCCCTGCCGATTCCTGCTTAGAAAGCTTAAATCTCTGTCTCTCAGCAGGTGTGCCCTTGGGAAGTTTTGTTTTTAAGTTCCTTTGAAGGTCCTGTGGTACCACTAGTATAGTGTGATTTTAGATTTATTTTCCATTGACAAACTTAACAATCTGCATCTATTCAAATGTCTGGGATTGAACAAATTTAATGAACCTTTATAGAGGACCTTGCCTAAAACAAAAAGAAAGAATTAAGAAAAAATAAGTAACCCTACCTAACACAGATATGCATAAGCATGCAAAATACTGGATCAGATTTAGCTGAACGAGATGAGGAATACTTGAGTTTGTGTTGTATTTGCATTTTGATTTACAGTAACTGTATCATTTTTCTTGCCTTTTATACCCAAAGCTATTAAAATCTTTTGGTATTTACCAAACTAGAGGTGTAACGTGGGAAGATAAATGCAAGATTAGTTGAGAAGATTTTTGTCAGATCAACTTCCCTACTGTCTAATTAGGGACTTCCTGTTTGATGCCATAGGTAGGGCTCAGCATCGCTTCCAGAGGTAGGAAGCTAATCCTTGTGCCCTCGGAAGGGGCACTGTGTTCCCCCAGGATGGCACGTGTGTTCATGACAGGATTACCTGACAGAAAGCGATGCAGAGCTCGGCAAAACATACTTTATTATAAAATATCCTACTTGGTGATGAACTGCTAGGGTCTGTCTTTCTTCAACACACAAAACCTAGACTTTGGCTAATTTTGGCAGATACAGGAGGAATTTGCCTTGAGCAAGCACAGGGGAAGCATGCTTGTTGCTATTCCTCATCTGTGATATTAATATTCCAACAAAAAAACTCAACAGAAAAAAAAGTCCTTTTTGGGTGTATATTGCTGGGAGGTGAATAGTGCTGCACTATTCTCTGGCAAATCCAGGATCCTGATTATGTAGCAGATAATACATCAGAGAGGCAAAATGAAGGAGGACATGTCCAACCTTTGGCCGCACCAAGGGGCTGCTCACCTCCAGAGCAGCCCAGCGCACTGGCATGCAGACACAGGGGTGTGTTTGGGCCCTGAGAACATCAGTTCTGTTACTTCACCTTCTCATCTTCCTCTAGCAAGGTTAGGCCTCTCTGTGCGGAGTAAATTCCATGAACTTAAGACCAATAAAATCTGCTATAACATGAAATGGGAAATGGCTTCAGATGGAAAGTGTATTACTGCCCTAAGCTTATTGAAGCTATTTGTATTATCTACTGAAGAAGGCATTTTAATCAACGTCCTCAAATGCCTTTTAATGTCTAATTCCCCATCACTTTGAGGATCTAACCAAGATAATATGTGTGCTTCCTGGTATTTCAAGCTTAGATCTACTTGGTGGAAGTGCAAACAGAAAAGAACTGCTTTAATACACTAATTTGGCTTTAAAACATAGGCTGTTAGAGAAAAGTATGTGTCTGAGAGTGTTTTTCCAAACTAATGATTCCACCATTAACCAATATTTAACAAACCTGGTCCAAAAATAATAGGAGAGGATTCCTGTATACAGTTCAACTGAAAATTGTCTAGAGCAAATTAGTCTTCCAATTAGCTCTAATTGTAAGTAAGTGTTTTGGTAGAATGTGGGATATCCCTTAGGATGTGTTAGGAACAGCTTGAAAGGATGTTATAGAAAAACTAGAGGCAGTGTAACACATCAGGTATGAAAAAATAACATCTTGCTAAGTGTCCTAGAAACACACATCGCCAACTGAGTTTTGTCCTATTTTTAAAAAGGTCTTTAAGAAAGCGTAATGATGAGAATGTGACAGCACTTGACAGTACTTAAGAAACAAAGTAGAAGGGTCACAGGCACTTAGGTTTTAATTATGTAAATACTTTATTCTTGCAAATATTTAGCAGATTGTGTTTATCCATAAAGCTGGAAATGAAAATGTTGGCGGATGAACACAACAGTGTCTGCAGAGCAACAAAACAGGATAAAACATACGCTCTGTATCTCAGTCAAATACCTAAGAATACTGAAGCAAATCTGCAAGGTATTATGGGGAAGGAAGCAGGCTAGCTGCCTGCTAATGCAGCAGAGGTGTCTCTTAAGTCTCCATTTTCATTGTGCTGGCAGACAGCTATTTTTACTTAGATTTACTTTATTTTAGATAAATGTAAAGAACACAGAACAAATGTCTTTGAGAATAAGTGGGGTAAACTGGAGCAGGTTTTCTCTCCCTTCCTCTTTCTGTAAGTTTTGGGTTGTAACAAATGAGCTTTACACTGCAATAGGGCACTCAGATGAGAAGCCCTTATAGAAGAAGGTGACCAAAGAAAAAAACAAAATACTTTTTCTTTGTGATATTACTGTTGTTACCAAAGTGACGGGAATATGACAAATACTTCCATCCTAGACCTGACTGCTGACAAAAGCACCCAAGAGAAGGGCCCCAGGGAAGCCTGTGCCATCCCAAAGTCTACCCCAGTCATCTTGATGTGGCCATGAGGTCCAGCAGGTCAGCCAGACTCTCCCGGAGCAGGTCCAGCTGTACCACTGGTGACTCACAGGCTTTCCTGCAGTCGCAATATCTCTGTAGCTTGAAGAAGGAACAGAAACCTGGCAACCCAGTGAGGGGGACTGGTGGCTCTGCCAGCGAAAAAGGAGAGACAAGATGAACTCACATGAACCTCAGAGCTTTGGAGAAACTTTCAATAAGATTCAGAGGTTGTGTGTGGAGGCCCCAGATGCGTAATTGATATGGTTTTGCTGTGTGGGCTCAGGATACAGGTTGATTTCAACACATCTTGCTGATGATCAAGAGAGTTTTTTCTGAAAACAGTGTAGCCATTTTTGGTGTATTTTCAAAATAGTTCATGCTATAGGAAAAAACAAACACCAACTTGATTACTTCTCTCCTATTTTTTGTACTGCTCTGTCTTAGTGTGAAGATAGAGTCATCCTGGGTTTTAATTTTCCTCATATCACTGCCATCTTCTCTGATAAAGCAAAATAATCTGTTATGGGTAAATGCTTGCAAAATGGTGATAAGAATTGAAGTTAAAGAACAGGAAACATCTATTTTGGGACTCTAATTCTAAAGACATTGGCACAGACAAGATCTTTATAATATGTTTCAGAGAATGTTTTATTGTTATTTCCTGCTACTTTGTATCAGTTGAGTTATTGATGTAGCTTACTTACAAATGAAATACAGACTGAGTGGCAACCAGGTCCACAACAATTGGACAATCATGGCTGGATAGATCATGTATCTCCAGAAATGTTGGTGGAATTATTCCACTTTCATAACTGAAAGGGCAGCCTGTTTGTGAGCAGGGAGAGAAAGGGAAACATGAGATGAAGGGTGTAGAAAGTGAGCATAACATCTAAAAATCCTGCTTGTAGAGCTTAACTTTGTCTCAGGTACAAAAGTTGCTGGGTGGGATGCAAAGAGATGTTGGGGGGAGTGGCACACAGAGGGTGGCTCTGGGACAGGACTTCCTAGCAATGTAGGCTCAGCTGAATTTGGTTCCTGGGGAAGGGCACAAGGTAACTCACTCCTGCCTTCAGCAGAGCAGCAAATTTAGCTTTGCGCCATCAGAAGGGAAGAGGCTGGCAGGGTCAGCAGGGGCTGGAGCACCTATACCTGAGGGTATGAGAGTATCTCTCAAATCATCCCGGGCAAATTTCTTCTCCAGCCCACACAGTTGCCCTTCCCATCCCTGCTGGAAATTGCTCTCCTCCCACTTCTGCTTACCACATTGCTCCTCCCAGAAGTGCACTGCGACCTGCCGACTCCCTGGGCCTCTCTGGTGGCTGCTGTTAGTGCTGGCTGGGAGGAGGCTGCTACCTCCGGATTTGCACCGGGAAAGGAATGAGGCAGTGCTGGGCTGGCATGAGACGTGGCACCCATGCTACAGGAGAGGAGAAACAAAAAGTAGGGCAATAGCTGGTCTTCACGTATGCCCTGCCATCCTGCGCCCCTGCACCCTCCTTGGCCATGGGGCAGAGCCCTTGAGGTTGTGGGGGCAATCATCAGGGCTGGGTTCCCCAGTGCCACACACTGCTCAGGCGGCCATTCCCCACTCCTGCCCGGGTGGGCGAAATAGGCAGCTTGCTGCCCAAGTCATCTGCCCACTCGGTCTGCATTTCATCTGGCCCTGCTGAGGGGCTTTCTAAGAAGCAAACTCAAAGAGGGTAGTTAGGAAATGGGAGGCCCTTCAAAACTCCAGGATTAGTGTGGAAATCAGCATGGACTGAAACATGGAGGAGATAAGCAGCAGTTTGGGAGGATGGGCATTGCAGAAGTTGAGGAGTGAGAGAAACATGCTGCAGGGTAATTCTCAAATGGTGCAACAGGCAGGAAGGTCTTGCAAACATTTTGATCTGTATTTAGAAGTATCTTAGATAAATGGTCACTATAACGATCATTATGAATTTTTCTTTCATGAAAGACAGCTGGCTTCTGAATGTATATAATGCCTTTTGGAGAAGTGAACACACAGGGCTTGTTTGTAGTGAACACAAAAGTGATTTTTGCCCCTAAATTTAATTTTTTGCAGGCTGCTGGACACAGATAGACCATGTCCTTCTCTCAAATTTTTCAGGCTAGCACAACCCAGACTATGCTGCCAAGTGTCACAGTAAGTCCTAGGCTGTGTTTGACAGAGGAAAGGTCTGAAATGAAAGAGGAAGTCTTAGGTAGTGTGCCTAATGACCTTCCCCACCACTTGACCACAGCACCTCTCCCACACGAGCTGTGTGCTTGGCTCTGTGTCTTGCCCTGCCAGACCTCCCTCCTGCCTCAGCTCTGTGAGAGGGCGTCTTCTATGGGGCACAACCCCAGGGGCAATGCTTACACCCTGCCAACATGCTGAGCTGGGGGCAAGAAGAAGTGTCAGCAGAGAGTGAACTTATTTTAACTGTCTCTTAGACTGACAGACTAATCATTTTGACAAGCTTTATCAATAACCAGAGAACAAGCCTTTTGCAAAGCTTTGCCTGAAAGATATCATGATGTTATTTTAAAATTATATGTCACCAGATAACCGATCTCATAACCTTTTTATAAAATGTAATTAAGTCAAGAGGCCATTTCAGCAGAAATACTGTGGGTTTGGAGTGCATAGCTGGTTACCCATAAAGTATTTTTTCAGAGATGAACACTGGATCAAAAAAGAAAAAAAAAAAAAGAGGATTAGAATATTGTGTATTTGCTGCTGGTATTCCTGTACTGTAGTCTATCAACATAAAAGCAAATTAAGAGCTAATAGCTTTGAAACACTATAAAGGCAATAAGATGTAAGTGCAGGAATTGTAATGCATAAAGACCAGCTTTTAGATGATAATGCTTGTCCTTGCTGGATCCTTACTGTGCAGCTGATTTATAGACAAAAATATTCAAATGTGTTGGAACCAAACCTAAATACAGTTGCCCAAAGCCCAAAATAAAGTAATTTTTTTTTTATTGTCATCTCTCTCTCTCTTTTTAAACCTTTAAACCTCAATCAAAAGACATTGGCATATGTTACATACACTTGGCATTATTGTCTGTCAGTATCCCCATCCTTAAAAAAATTCTCACTGTCACTGAGGTTGATAATATTTAAGTATAGTGCTTTTCTCTCTCCTACATTGTGTGCATAATCTAAATTCTGCCTCTTGGCTCCCATTTCTACCTTTCTGTCCTGTGGATTCCTCTAACTCTCTCTCCAAAGGCAGAATGGTGACTTCTCCTTTTTCAATAACACTTTATTAGCATCACTGCTGTTTATTTGGGTTTCTTAACAGAGAGGATTTAATCTTAAAGTTCTGCATACTCTAAGAAAAATTTCAGAACATACGAAAAACTACTGTGGCTAGAGCAAATTTTTAAAATTATTATTTATTTAAAATAGGAACAGGGAAAAAGATGTTCTGTGGCTATTCCATAGCCTAAGGAATTGGAAGAAACCTTGTGGTATTTTTCAAGTTTGTGGATTGTTCAGAGTGTTTTCTCTGATCATCAGATTAGACTTTCATTGTTGTAATAGCTGTTGTAGGAGACTGTTGCTGAGGCACTCTCCCCTAGTAGGGGAGACTGTGACTGGGCAGATGATCTGTGCAATCTCATTTTCCTTCCCCTGAGGGAATTGCAGAAAGTATCTCCTGCTATCTATGCTTAAGGTAAACTGACACTGGCAGTTCCACTTAGACCTTTCCAGATTTGCTGGGGAAGGAGTGGGAGGGAGGGAGCGGGAGCAAAATTTTTCCAAGCAATGGTGCCTTTGTGCCATGATTGTTGCTATAGAGAATTAGGGGATGACAGTGAGGGAGGTTTCCACTGGAGTTAAAGGCCACCTGGAATGGCAAAATGATTTAAATGCCAACTGTTTGCTCCCTGAAGACCTTTGTGCTTAATTATGACTACACAGAGGCAGTCAGCAGGGAGAATGGATGCAATCTAGAAAAAAACAATTGAAAAAAACTATCGGAAATCAGTTGTGTTCCTCTTCTTCATTCCCTCTCGCCTTCTCCTACAGGCATAATACGCATAGCAGATGCCATTTCTGGCAGAATTTATGCCTATTTACACCATTTACACTAACAGAGAATTTGACCACACACCTTTTGTGAAAAACATCATTTCCATGCATTTTGCAGTGCAAATCCTACTACTGCACTTAAGGCTAACTATTCTTAAGGCTTATGACAGCTCAATTTCTATGAAGATCATCTACAACCTCCTTTCTACTGCACTTAAGGCTAACTATTCTTAAGGCTTATGACAGCTCAATTTCTATGAAGATCATAGTGTTATTGAAAATCATGAGACTTTTTGGTTCATGTAAGTCTTTGATCAACTTTTAAGTTTTCACAGAGAAATGACAAGTAAGCAAATGGAGCCATACACACAATGTGAAGGTGATCCTTCCCCTCTGCTCAGCAGTGGTAAGGCCACCGTTGGAGTACTGTGCCCAGTTCTGGGCTCCCCGCTACAAGAGAGAGATGGAGCTGCTGGAGAGAGTGCAGCCAAGGGCTGCATTAAGATGATGAAGGGACTGGAGCGCCTCCCATGGGAGGAAAAGTGGAGAGAGCTCAGACTGCTTAGCCTGGACAAGAGAAGGCTCCAGGTAGATCTCCCAAAGTATACAGATATCTGAAGGGAGGGTGTGAAGACAAAGGAGCCAGGCTCTTTCCGGTGGCACTCGGTGACAGGACCAGGGGCAATGGGCACAAATTGAAACATGGGAGGGAGGTTCCTCCTCAACATCAGGAAACACTTGTTTATTGTGAGGTTGAAAGAGCGCTGGCGCAGGCTGCCCAGAGAGCTGCTGGAGTCTCCATTCTTGGAGATCTTCAAAGCTGTCTGGACGTGGTCCTGGGCAATGGGCGCTACATGATCTTACATGCCTGAGAATGAACATTTGACAGTGTGACCTCCAGAGGTCTCTTCCAGCCTCAACCACTCCATCATCTCAGGCGCTTGCACTCTGGCAACAAGGGGCACGTCCTTCTCCCCTGATGGCCCTTGCAAGAGCCAAGTCAGCGTGCCCTGTTGGCACCGAGGAGCTCACCAGAGCTCCTCCTCTGCATTGCAGGGCTGCCCATTGTCAGGCCTTTGTGCTGGGGGGACCAGCCTCTCATCACAGGACCTGACAAGCCTGAGCTTAAACCAGCCCTTGACCTCGCTGCTTTTCAGAAGCTGCAGGCTCTGTGCCTGGAGTCCTGCAGGCACACACGCAAGGCGTGCAGGCTCCAGCAGGACCTTTGGCTTGCTCTACCAGCTTTGGCATGGGGGAGAGCAGCAGGTCTGGGCACTGTGCAAAGGCAGCCCCTTCCAGCACTCCTTTCCCCTCTGCCTGGCTGCATGGTGCTGAGGGTCCCATAGGTGCCTGTCCTGGGACCGTGGGCACGAGGAGGGTGTCAGGGACATTGGCAGTGGTGAAGACTCCTGTTGACTTCCTCTGTCTTCCCTGGCTGCCTTCTGCAGGTACCCTGTGCTAACCTGGTGGTATCTGGGGAAGAGCGTGGGGGCTTGAGGGTCTTGGGTGTACCAACTCATCCCCCAGGGCCCCTGACAGATCACCAGAGCCTGCCCCAGGCATCTCAGCCAACCTGGCTAGAGCAGTGGGGAGGTGCAGAGGAAATTGGGGTTTCCCCTCCTGCTCTCCCTCCCTCCCTCCCTCCCTGCAGTCAATCTCCAAGGGGGTGCAGAGATAGGTGCACAGCACAGCCCGGTCCCACATCACTCTGCTCTGCCCAGCTCTTGCCAAGCCCCAGCCGGAGCCTCTCCCACCCAGAGCCACATGTGCTCCCCCTGCCCAGGGCCCTTTGCCCCCGCCTGCCTTGCCCTGGCACCTGGGCAGGAGGTTCCCCCAGCACCTCTCCGGGCAGCCAGCCTGGGGAAGGCAGGGGGGC
The DNA here is from genome assembly GCF_000699145.1 of Aptenodytes forsteri. Taxonomy (NCBI): domain Eukaryota; kingdom Metazoa; phylum Chordata; class Aves; order Sphenisciformes; family Spheniscidae; genus Aptenodytes; species Aptenodytes forsteri. The sequence goes on along the minus strand of NW_008794168.1, from coordinate 5,003 downwards.
AGGGCAGCCCCTGGGGCTGGCTGGCCCACAGGGCAGCTGCTGCTGCTGCTTTCCAGCTCCAAGGAGACCCTTCAGGAGGCCCTTAACTCCCCTCTCCCACAGCTTTCTGGGCCTTTCTTTGCTTTTCTGCTCCCAGTGCCAGAAAAGCTCCGGCACTTTGCACGTCTCTGTTGGCAGGACATGGCATCGGGCACTGAGAAAGACCTGGAGGAGGGCAGCTCTGCTGCAAGGGATGGTGGCACGAGCCAGCTGCCACCAGCAGGACCAGAGGAGGCAGCAGCAGACTCCCAGTGCCCCATCCGCCTGGGCGACATCAAAAACGCAGCCTCCGTGGCCTTCTGCATGCACTGCTTCTGCTTTGCCTGCATCCGGCAGTGGGCCAGCAGGAGAGATGCCTGCCCAGTCTGCAGGCAGCCTTTGGAGCAGCTGCTGCACTCGGTGCGAGGGGACGATGACTACGAGGAGTACGTGGTCGGCTTGCCCGCCCGCCTGCGCAGGAGGATGGCCATGGAGAGGGCCTGCAGCCGGTCCCCGCAGCGGCGCTACAACCTGCGCAGGCGGCCCACCAACAACCACCCCTCGACTGGCAGAAGCGGGCCTGCGGGGACTGACAGCGCACAGAGGCAGGGCGCAGCTCCGGGGCCCTCCAACGCCACCTCCCAGCAGGTTCCCGCGCCCAGCACTTCTCGGGAGCCAACAACGCGGAGCGCCGCCGAGCGCCCGGCTGGCTCTGCTGCTCCTCCGGACCCACGCAACGGCACAGTGTAGCTGCAGCCCCTCAGGATCCACCTCTGGCGCCTCCAATAAACACCCTGATGCTTTCAGGGCGTGTGTGTTTTATGACCAAAGAGCAACCCAGCGCAGGGAGTGCTTTCCAACACTGTCTCGGCTGTGCGGGAAAGCCAAAGGGGAGGATTTCTCAGGGTGCACCATTTCATCTCATCTAAGTGCTGCAGCAGGCGACGCGTCCCTCGTGCTCTCCCAGCCTCCCACTCCGGAACACCAGGGCAGGGCTGCCCAAGAATCTTTAGCAGTGTCCCCTGGGAATCCGCTTGTGAGGGCTTAGGGGTCCATGAGTGCTGGTCAGTCTTGAAGAACCACCGTTTAAAAGCACAGGAGCAGGCCATGCCATTGTGTCGCGAGTCAAGCAAACGGGGCAGAAGACCAGCCCGGCTCAACGGGGAACTCCTCTTGGAACTCAGGAGGAAGAAAAGATAGGATGGTCTCTAGAAGCAAGGTCAGGCTTTGCAGGAAGATTACCAAGCTGTGGTTCACCTATGCAGGGAGAAGACACGAAAGGCCAAAGCTCAGCTAGAGTCGAAACTGGCTATTGCTGTGCCAGACAACAAGAAAGGATTTTTAAAGTATGTTAATAGCAAGAGGACATCCAAGGAAAATATAGGACCCATGCTTGCTGAAGATGGTCCCCTGGCAAATAGGGATGCAGAAGAAATGGAGGCATTCAGTGCTTTTTTTTTGCCTCAGTCTTTAATACTAATGATAGGCCTTGGGCTGTCCGGTCCTCTGAGTTGGAGGACCATGACTGCAGGAACAGTGACTTTCCGTTTGTGGACGTGGAAATTTTAAGGGGACAGCTGTATCAGGTGAATGTTCATAAGTCCATGGAACCTGGTGGGTTAATTCCAGAGTACTGCAGGAGCTGGTGGATGTTACAGCAGTACCCCTCTCGATCATCTACCAAAGGTCTTGGGAGTTTGGGGAGGCACCTGCTGACTGGAAGCTAGCCAACGTTATTCCAATTTACAAGAAGGGAGTGAGAAAATAGAATGGAATGGAAGTGATAGGATTGAGAAAATAGGATAGGATAGGATAGGATAGGATAGGATAGGATAGGATAGTTCAGGTGGGAGGGAACTAAAATGATCATCTAGTCCAGCTGCCTGACCACTCCACGACTGACCAAAAGGTAAAGCCCATTATGAAGGGCATTGTCCAAATGCCTCTTTTTAAGGCACTGACAGGCATGGGGCATTGACCACCTCCCTGGGGAGCCTGTTCCAGTGTTTGACCTCCCTCTTGGTAAAGAAATGATTCCTAACATCTAAGTTGGAAGGGACCCATAAGGATCATCAAGTCCAACTCCCTGCTCCTCACAGCTTCATTCCATTTCCTCGTGTCCTGTTGCTGGTCACCAGAGTGGAGATCAGCACCTCTCCCTCTGCTGCCCCCCTTGAGGAAGCTCTAGACTGCCATGAGGTCACCCCTCAGCTTTCTCTTCTCCAAGCTGAACAAACCAAGTGACCTCAGCTGCTCCTCATACATCTTGCCCTCAAGACCTTTCACCACCTTGGTCACCCTCCTCTGGACAAACTCTAATAGTTTGATGTCCTTCTTGTATCGAGGTGCCCAAAACTGCACACAGTACTCGAGGTGGGGCCGTACCAGTGCAGTGTAGGGTGGGACAATCGCCTCCCTCAGCCGGCTAGCTATGCTGTGCTTGATGGACCCCAGGGCATGGCCAGCCCTTTTGGCTGCCAGGGCACACTGTTGACTCATATTCAACTTTCCATCATCCCAAACCCCCACATCTCTTTCTGTGGGGCTGCTCTCCAGCCTCTTGTCCCCCAATTTGTACGCATAAGCAGGATTACCTCATCCCAAGTGGAGAATTCGACACTTGCTCTTGTTAAATTTCATACTGCTGGTAATTGCCCAGCTCTCTAGTCTATCCAGATCTCTCTGTAAGGCCTCTCTACCCTTGAGGGAGTCCACAGCTCCTCCTAATTTAGTATCATCAGCAAACTTACTTAATGAACATTTGACTTCTGCATCCAGATCATTTACAAAAAACATTGAAGAGCACTGGCCCTAAAATTGAGCCCTGGACTCCCCCCTTGGTGACTGACCACCAGCCTGATGTAACCCCATTTACTGTAACCCTTTGAGCCCAACCTGTCCACCAATTGTTCACCCAATGTATTATGGACTTGTGTAGCTGTATGATATTTTGTCCAGATGGATATTGTGAAAGACAGTATCAAAAGCTTTGCTAAAATCCAAAAACCCCACATCTGCTGGCTTCCCTTGGTCAACTAGATGGGTGACCTTGTCATAAAAGGACATTAAGTTCGTTAAGCAGGACTTTCCCCTCGTGAACCCGTGCTGGCTATGATCAATGACTGCATTGTCTCTCAAGTGTTTTTCAATAACTCCCAGAATAACCTTCTCCATAATTTTACCAGGCACTGAAGTGAGACTTACAGGCCTGTAATTACCAGGGTCTTCCTTCTTACCCTTCTTGAAAATTGGGACAACATTTGCGAGCTTCCAGTCAACTGGGACCTCTCCAGACTCCCAAGACAGTTGAAAAATAACAGAGAGAGGTCCCATGATGACATTGGCCAGCTTTTTCAGTACCCTGGGATGAAGCCTGTTGGGCCCCATGGACTGATGTGCATCTAGCTGGAGCAGCAAGTCTCAAACAAGTTCAGAGTTGGCTCGGAGTTTATCATCCCTCCAGTCATGGTCTTCCAATACAGGGCTCCGGGGGTCCCAGGGCCCATCATCAGTGTTAAAGACAGAGGCAAAGAAGGCATTAAATGTCTCTGCTTTGTCTACTTCCCTATTTGTGAAGTGACTGACTTCATCAAGTAACAGACCAATGTTATCTCTGATCCTCTTTTTTGCTGTTAACGTATTTACAAAAGCCCTTTTTGTTGTCCTTCACAGTGCTGCCCAACTTGAACTCTAATTGAGCTTTGGCCGCATGAATTTTCTTCCTACATGGCAAACAGCATCTTTGTAGTCCTCCTGTGTCGCCTGTCCTTGCTTCCAATGTCCATATAATTTCCTTTTCCACCTAAGTTCTTGAAGAAGATCCCTGCTCAGCAAAGCCGGCCTTCTGCCCTGCTTGCTTGACTTCCAACACTTTGGAATTGCCTGCTCCTGCGCTCTTAAGAGATGGCTCTTAGAAAGTGACCAGCATTCATGGACCCCAATACCTTGAAAAGCAGATTCCCAGGGCACCTTACTAACTAGCTCCTTCAGCAGCCTGAAGTCTGCTCTCCCCATATCCATGGTGAAATTGTTGCTGGCAGTTTTTCTCCTATTGCCAATGATTTGAAACTCAACTACTTCGTGGTCTCTGTGACCAAGAGAGCCAACAATCACCACTTTGCCCACGAGTCCCTCTTTGTTTACAAACAACAAACCCAGGAGGGCACCTTTCCTAGTTGGCTCCCTTAGTATCTCCACCAAGAAGTTATCTTCAATGTGCTTCAGGAATTTCCTGGACCTGTTTGTGTCCACTGTATGTATTTCCAGTTGACGTTTGGGAAGTTAAAACCACTCATAAGGACAAGGGCAGCTGATCTAGAGATATCTACAATTCCTTGTAGAATAATTCATCGTTGTTGTTGTTGTCCTGGATGGGTGGCTGATAGTAGACTCCCACAACAACATCCACTTTATTTGCTTTCTCCTTCATCCTTACCCAGTGGCTCTCAACGGTGTTGTCGCCAACTGCAAGCGCCATACAATCCAACCCCTCCCTTACCAACAGCACCAACCTCCCGCCTCACCTGCCCTGCCTATCCGTCCTGAAGAGCCTGTAACTGTTCATCAAGGCACATCAGTCACAGGACTCATCCCACCAGGTGTCGCTTATGCAAATGATGTTGTAGCTGTGGGACTGGGCCAAAGAGCTCTGGGACAGCAGGGTTAATATGTGTCAGCAGTGTGCCCCGGTAGCCATGAGGGCAAAATGCATCCAAGGGTGAATAAAACACTGTATAACCAGCCACTCAAAAGAGGTGATTATCCCACTGTATTCAGTGTTGGTGTGGCCTCACTTTGATTACTGTGTGCAGTTCTGGGCCCCGCAGTTTAAGAAGGATGTGAAGGTCCTTGAATGTGTCCAGAGGAGGGCAACAGAGCTGGTGAAAGGGCTGGAAAGCATGTCCCGTGACGAGCAGCTGAGGACATTGGGTTCTGATGCCACTGAGTCCCCGAGCAATGGGTTCTATGTCACCGAGGGATGGACT
>NW_008794167.1:1384782-1390298 GCF_000699145.1 Aptenodytes forsteri | reverse complement strand
CTCCAGTCTCTTCATCATCTTAGTGGCCCCTAGGAGGTGATCCTTTAATACTGAACAGCTTTCTCGGCCTCCTCTACCCTCCAGAGCCTTGACCCTTTAAATCATCAAAATATTTAAATATTCAAGAGAGGCTTTTAAATTGCCTGGAAATTATCTCTAACTAAAGGAGAGTGTCAACAACAAATCAAAAAGCTAGACAAGCAGATGACTCAAATGGGTACAAAATGTTCTCTCTGGTCTATCTTCTTACTGCCTGCATTAAGAACAAACTTGCAAATTTAAACACCTCATGACTGAGGCAATACTCCTGTTTCAGATTTTTTTTACCCTAAGTATTTACACATTCATAAAGGATATTACATGTGAGTCAAGAAAGGTAGGGAACATGCTACTGTTTCACTACTTCATGGGAATAAATATGACATCATACTTTCCAGGGATGTAAGCTTATTTGTCTTAGCAAGAAACCTGAGAAATTCAGTATATTTTCCCCCTGGTACATCCACTAACGTTCCTGAATCTTTCCAAATAACTACATACCAGTAGGCTATACAGGAAAATCACTGACGGGGACTTTGTCATCTCAAAGTAGAGTGGGTTTGTTTCTTTTTTTTTCTGCCGACAGTATCTCAGCACCCTCAGGACACAAAGGAGTGGATCACGTAAGCCTGAACCAAACACGCTACTGAAACATCTACCTTGTGACTCAAATGGGAACACAGTGGTGTATTTTGACTATTTTTAATTTACAAGAGGGTATCATTTCTTCACACTAAAGATATCAAAGAGAGAATACAGAATGCAATAATAGGACTGCAAAAATGATTCCTAGTCCTGTTCCTTCAAACTTTTCACAATGTTCAAACCAGATGGAGGCTTTTCAGTTTCTCATTTCTTCTTTCCTTCCCATAAACAGAGGTGTATTTCTCAAGATCTTGTACTTGGTCTTCTGCAAGATAGATATAGACATATAAAAATTATGCAGTAGCTGCTATAAATGGTTCAGAGATTTGTTTGTATCAGAGTAGTTTGCAGAACTTCCTACAGTAGATATCTACTTCCTCATGCTCCCAGGAACTCCATCGCGTTTACCATCACTGCTACCAATTGCTCTTTTCCTTGCTTCTTTGGATAACTTTGATAGGAGTCTTTGTTGTAGAAACTTAAAGATGCATAAAGAAATTACAGGGGTAAAGTGAGGTAGAGTTTACAAAGACTAAGCACTGGAAATTTCTAAACGGAGGGTTTCCAAAAGGGGAGAAGAGCATGAAGCTGGAAGTCAATCAGATCCTCTACACAAAACGTGCATACCTGAGGTCAAGAAAGAAAAGCTTAAGAAAAAAATGGTATTTTATTCCTGCCACTAATGGGTCAAGCACAAATTCAGGATTGTATCAGATCACTATTTTCTTCAGCCTCCTGCAGCATACAACCTTTAATTTTTTGCCCTTTTGGTATGTATCTACTTCCAAGCAAAGCTTGAAAAGCTGGCTGTATCTCTGAGGGTTGGGAATTTGTTTCACTACTGCTTCTGCTGATTTCCCCAGACAGGGAAGAAGAAAGCTGGGAAAGCCCTTGGCCCTGCTGTTTCTTGCTTTTTGATGTGTCTGACTCTAATCCTGAGTAAGGGTGATGCTCATGAAGATCATATGTGCCTGTATTTCTTATCATTTCTGTTATGACTCAGCATTCCTCAGAGCTGAAATTAATCTACCGCTGCGCAGCATTAAGCCACCCAAAACACCAGGACGTGCAGTATTGCGTGTCAGAATATTGCTAAAACTACCATTCAGAAGATGGCCTTAAGCAAGTCTGACTTGGAGAGATTCTACGTACTCCAACATGCTAGTGTGATAAAATTTAGCACCTATGAATACTTTGTGGTTTGTTTGGGTTTTGGGTTGCTTTGTTTTGTTTCAAATAAAAACAAGCAGCAGCAGCATGTTGGCAAAATGAATTCCTCATGGACTGTTCTGGATGGTTTGCTATTTATGCCGCATCAGTCTGGATTTTATCCTTCTGTGTATCCCTTCCCACAGTTCAAAATACAGAAGCTTTTTTCAGTGAAAAAAAATTCTTTTTTTCTCCAAGTATTCATTAAAACACTCGAACAAGAGAGTTCAGTTAAGAAAAAAATGCTAGAAACTTAGAATTATCCTCCATACCTAAAAAAAGGTGTTCTACTTAACTGTTTGACCAAAAAATATTAATATGTATTTTAGCTAATTATTAATACTCCTTTCAAAATAGCCCTATGTTGGCAAAGGAAAAAGAGTAAGTACTAATGATTGGACATAAATGGTCAGCTGTCCTCAAGCAATCTACTCCGATAATTGCATCTGGAATTTACTCATAGAAAAATGGAAAAAAAATTTCCACAGGTATGACAGCACGTGATTGTACTGGTTTTGGCTGGGGTAGAGTTGCATTTCTTCCTAGGAGCCTGTAGGGGGCTATGTTTTGCACATGCGCCGAGAAGCGTGTTGCTAAGCCAGGGATGCGCTAGTTATTGCTGAGCAGTGCTCACACAGCGTCAAGGGCTTTTCTGCTCCTCTGAGTGCCCCGCCAGCGAGCAGGCTGGGGGTGCACAAGACGCTGGGAGGGGACACAGCCGGGACAGCTGGCCCCCACTGACCAGGGGGATATCCCACGCCAAATCTCCATTTCTGGAGATGGCTGAACACCTGCCTGCAGATGGGAAATAGTGAATGAATTCCTTAATTTGCTTTGCTTATGCATGAAGCTTTTCCTTTACCTATTGAACTGTCTTTACCTCAACCCACGCGTTTTCTCACTTTTACCCATCTGATTGTCTCCCCCATCCCACCAGGGGAAAGAGAGCAAGTGGCTGTGTGGTGCTTAGCTGCTCACCGGGGTTAAACCACGACACTGGTGATGTCTGACCCAAGAGAAGACTTGGATTCATTAAAAGAATTAAATGCAGAGATTGTGATGCTATTACTTAAACTGAGTAATTGCCTAACTCTCAAACTATCATTTGAGCTATATTTGGTCAAACACCCCCCTCAAAACCCCCGAAAACAAAAAAACAAAAAACCAAACCCCACTTCTGGCACAAGGTTATATGAAGCGTGACAACCAGAATCCGTTCTAAGTATTTCATTTGTAGTTCAGAAGGCCATTCAGTCTTCCATTTAAAGTATATATAAATGCTCTCTTGATTGTTTATGGATTTAAGCACAGGCTGAAGCCCTGCTACCTCCCATTGGGCTTGCATACACAATTAAAATACATGCTGAACTCCATTTTGAGTAGCACTTCTGCTCTGAACCCAGGCTGTTAGTCAGTCCTATTATTTCAGATGGGCGACATTGCTGAAAGATCTGAGGGAAATCTGAGCCAAAACTGTATGACTATATGGGGTCTATTCTTACTGATAAAGAAATTATGAAGTTTATTGTTCATGCCTTTCCTTGTAACAACATAATCTTTTTTGACGCGCAAAATACTCTATCACACAGAGAACTCCAAAAGCAGCTTCTAGCTAAAAACCTCAGCTATTTGCAACCAGCTTTATTTTTAACATATCCAAAAACTATAGAGAACTGTGAGCAAGAGACATACGGTATGTTCTATAAAGAGCAAGCAATTGCCTGCCAACAGAGTTGTTATGATTAATTGCCAGTTCAACAGAAGGTAGGAAGTTCTGAAGCAAAGGAGAAGGAAAAAAAATGGTCTGGGAAAATTTAAGAGGGTCAAGCAATTTAACTGGCTTAAAAATTATTTGGTAACCAATTAAGGCAAAAGAGAGCATGACAAAGGTGGGTTAATTCATAATGCTTGGTGGATAAGTACAAGTAACTGATGTACATTTCAGACTATGAAAGGTTTCTTAAATTTCTTCTCTCTGCAGGTCTGAAGATGAATAAGCAGACCAGGTAAAACCAGACTAATCCAAAAATAACAAGAATTAGCTATATTCACTTATAAAAGTAAATGCAAGAGAACTAATATGAAACTAAAAACAACTTTAAGAAATCATGCTGCTCTTCAGTTGTTTCACTTAACACACACGCACTCACATTAAAAGCATATCTAGCCTACAAAGTTAAAATTATAGTCATAATTCATCCCACCCTTATTCATATGTGCTGTGATACTGTCTGCCACAGCATTTTACTTCTTAAGTTCTCTGCTTTTATTCCCCGCACAAGGTCTATGACAGCTTTTGAATAAGCAGTTAGTCAAGACTTGTCCATTCTCCTCAAAGTAGCCCTGAGGACTTCAAATCAGAAAAATTTAGGTTGGAAGGGACCTCAAGAAGTCATCTAGTCCAAACCCCTGCTCAAAGCAGGTCTAATTAGATTAGGTTACTCAGGGTCATGGCCAGACAAGTCTTGAACATCTCCAGTGATGGAGATTCCACAACCTCCCAGGGTAACAGGAGTTGTAGACAACTAATAAGGTCCCACTGAAGCATTTTCTTCTTAAGGTTGAGTCCAGCTCGCTCAAATTCTCCTCATTCATCACGTTTCAGGCTCCCGACTATCCTGTTGGCCTACTGGACTCCCTCCAGTATGTCAATATCCTTCTTGTACAGGGGAGCCCAAAACCGGACACAGTATTCCACACACAGCCTCACAAGTGCCAAACATAGGGGATGGATGACTTTCCTGGACCTGGCTAAGCAGTTAGCTGTCCTCAAAACAATCTACACTGGCAACTGCATTTGCAATTTACTCAGGGAAACAGAAAAAATATCTACCTTTCTTATTAATACAGCCCAGGATGTAGCTGGCCTTTGCTGCAAGGGCATGCTGTTGGGCCATGGTCCACTACGACCTCCAGATCCATTTCTGCAGAGATGGATCCTTTTCTTAGCCAGGTGGACCCCAGCCTGTACTGTTACATGGGATTATTTCATCCCAGATGCATTGACTTTTATCAAACTTCATAGGTTCCTGTCTGCCCTGTTCTCCAGCCTGTTGACCACTCCCCCCCCAGTTTGGTGTCATTCACAACTTGCTGAGGGGGTACTCCCGTCCCATCATTCAGGTCATTAATGAAGAGATTAACTGGAACTGGTCCCAGAACTGATCACAGGGGGATACTACTAGGTACTGGCCACTGGCTGGACTTAACATCACTGACCCTAACTCTTTGGAGCACCGCAGTCTAGTCAACTTTCCAGCCTTGTTGCCTATTTATTCAGCCTGCACCTCACCAACTTGGTCATAAGCTTATGGAAGACTGCATCAAAGGCCTTACTACAGCTTTAGTACAGAACATCCACTGCCCTCCCCTTCCCTACAGCACCTGGTGCTCCGGGGGAGGCGCTGGGTCACATCTCCCACAGGAGAGCTCCCCCCTGCTGCCCCTGCCCCAGGCAGACGCCCAGGCACTCTCTCAAGCCCCAGATCAGGGCAGTGTCACCCGGCCCCCCAGAGCACTGGCTGGATTAAGGACTCCACTGTGCTGAGGGCATCAGCACTGGAGCACATGCTCCCTGGTGCAAGGAGGCTGCACAACCCCCGGGCAGCCCCACATGGCTCCAG
>NW_008794167.1:1349385-1384494 GCF_000699145.1 Aptenodytes forsteri | reverse complement strand
CCACCGCCGCGGAGAAGCTGCGGGGAGCGCGCGGTGCGGTCCCGTCCCTACGGAGGGAGGGAGGCGTTGAGAAATTAACACTGCGAACTTAATTCTCGCTTCGAATAGGTCGATACTCCTTTCACGTGAAACGTCATGAGTGCCTGCCTCGTGCAGCCAGCAAAGCTCTTCCTGTGAGGCGGGGCAGCATCCTGTTACAGGGAGATAAGTGTTCCGTGCCGTGGATGTCCAGAGGGCAGCTGTGATCAGCGAGGAATTGTGATGAACTGATGAGCGGCAGACATGGAGATACCACACTTCGGTAAAAGAGCCTGTTGTAGGTATGTGTAGAGGGGCAAACCATCGAAAGGCGTAGCAATGTATACGTACCCTCGTAGACGACTGCAGGGTGAGGAATTGGCACAAGCCGTGAACATGAACTAGCAAATTGTTACTTTAACGCTGGCCCTCTTCCACACTCATCCTTGAGCTGTCACTGCCGTGATGGGCTTATAGTTAACTTTGTGAGAGCTGTGCTTCTCCAGAGGGGTTTCGGTATCCTTGGCTCCCACGACCATCGCCCCCTCAGCATGACGTGGGACTAAGTCCTTGTTCAGCAACACTGACACACGCTTCATTTTAAGGACTGTTTAGGACATGCATGCTACAAAACAGTCCTGCTGCTACGTGGCACAGTTTTCTTGGATAATCCACGTCTGCACATAGTATAATCTGTTCGTCAAAATATAGTACAAAATCCTGGTCCCGTTGAGCCCTATGGGACAGACTTTTGTCAAAAAATTGTCATTAGACTTTCCTATAAGAGGTCCACCTTCGGAACCTGGTGCAGGTTCTACCATAGATGGAGAGGGCTGGAGTTTGCCTTGTCTTTCAGTTCTTCAGGTCTCTGAATCCAAAGGTAAAATGTGAAAGAGGAATGTGCTATTCATTGACAAATTAGCTGTTATAAAAGATGAAACTGATTATCCTGTCATTTAACTGTGACGTCCCCATAATTTAGACATCTCTTGCACAGGAGTAGCACATTTTCAATTTCTAAAGGCCTTCTCCCATGTTCAAAAATAGTGATTCTAAGGAAATATAACAAGGCAAGGCAAACCAGCTGAGGTGGAGCATGAAATTACATTTCTCAAATATCATTAAGATTGTGTTAATTTTGTACCACTGGCCATTCTTGACTTTAGTCACAAGAGTGGATTCATTTGCCAACTTCTTGGTCAGTGGGTTAAATTTGGTCATGATGACTTCAATCATTACTGTGAAAGGTTGTTATTAGTCAAAGGTGATGGGAGCAGCAAGAATAAATACCTCATTACTAATTTGTGTCAGTTATATATGAACTCAGTGCTTTCCTTCTTTTTCACCCATGTGAACTCAAAATTGCTTTCAGCAGGCATGCCCCTGTTTGCCATTTAACATGGCAATTACTCTGTTTTGTCTGCCTTTCTCACAACTGTGCCTTTCTTTGCAGCTATCTTTTTTCCTCCTTCTCTGCTGTGTGACGCCAGAGGTGTGTATATTTTACAGACGAAAAGGTAGGTCTTTGCCAGAAATTCATAATTTTCTTCTCCTGTCAATACTTACCCTCCATTTCAAGCTTCTCCAATAACTTCCTACTTTTCTACGTTTGCCTTGCTTATACATATATAGTAAAAAAACTCCAAAACTTACTCAACTATGTAAATGACACATTTTACAAACTGGTTCTTTAGAGCTGAACAAAAATGTTATTATTATATTGTCTACCTTACGTCAGGGAAAGGACAGCTGCGTTTTCATGCAATGTGCTGGCCCTGACTACCTTTCAAGGACATAATACTGTTAGTAAAGGCAGCAGTTAATCACTGGAAGGTTTTACCAGGTTAAGTGGAGGATTTTTCATCACTTGGAAAATTCAAATCAATGTGTGGTTTTGTTCAACCACTAGTTAGTTGAGGAAGTGACCGGTTTACACTATCAAGCGTGTAATTTGCAGAAGGCCAGACATGCTACTTACAGTTATCCCTCCTGGGCTGAAAATGTCCACCTCTAAATGAATGAGAAGAAGGTACATAGGTAATATAAAGCAGGAAAGTAACTATTCTTACCATGATTATAGGTATATTTGATTTATGAGTGGTGAGAAGAGTTGCTGGAATTCCTTTCAGTTTTGTAAGGAAGATAAGAAATAACAGTTGAAAAACTTCCCGAAGACAATTAGCGTTTTGAAAGAGAATTAATTTTCCTTTATTTTTTTCCTAGCTAAAGAAATCATCGGCTAATACAGAATGATGGATATTATTTTCTTGGTAAATGTATAGCAGTACAAATCTTTGAACTCCAGACTTCTTGTAACAGAGATTCTCACAGTGCTCTATTTTAATTTGTTCTGGATCAATATAAGCGAACACTGAATATTTCTATCCATTTCATCTTAATTAGGAAGCAAAGAAGGACCTAGACACTTTGCTCATAAGTCAGATAAGACTAAATTCAAAACTGTTTTCAGATCTGACAAATTTTGGCAAATACTCTCTATTTCTAATTTTGAATGGGATTAGGTCCAGAAGCACAAGCATAGTACAAGACAACCAACTTTCCTACTCAACTTATTCCTCTGAAACTATGGAACATTACAATTTTAAAACGGAAGCCTAAGAACATATCATCAGTCCATTTTTCCCAGTTCTGTTTAAAGAGCTCTTTGAAAAGCATAGTTAACTTCTGTTTCATATGTTAATATCGTATTAAATTGCCTTATTGCTTTGTGAGGTACAGAAACTTTGACGTTGGTTTCTTTATTTCATTTCAAGAATTCTTTTTTCTTGTAAGCTTGAAAAAAGAATCTTCCACTTAAATAAGTTGATTGCAAGCAGTTTCAGTAATTGAATCCCTAGATATTTGTCTTTATGCTGGGAGGTTTCGTTTAACTTTTAATGGATTTTTAATGCTGAAACAGTTTCATTTAAAACTGTTGCCATAAAACATGTTAGAATTTTCTATTTTTGTTGCAGGATTTTTTTCCCCAAAACCTTTTTAAAAGCTGAGGTTTAAGATGATATTATTACACTAAGAAATACTGTAAAACATATTCGGAGAAATGAGAAGGATTTCTACAAGATAGAACTGTTAAGACTATCATGCTGTCAGTCTGTTGCAGAGTGCTCACCAGTACTAAAATTTTTACATTTAAATAATATTCTAATAAGTGGAGTGTATTTTCAGTGGGAAGAAAAATTCTCTGTGACCAATATGTATAGGCTCTGTAAACCAAAGGCCTAACTACCACAAAGTTAAGAAGTCAGTGGCTGTACAGCTGCAGAGGAGTCCTGTCATCAGAGTGGCTTACCTAAGCCCACCACCTATTAAAGGAGGGTAACATATTTCTGCCCCTTGCTTGCTGTAATTGCACTCTCTGTAAAACTGGTCCCAGTTCACCCCCCGCTGTTTCCAGGTGTGGGGTCAGCAGGATGCAGACAGCATCCTTTTGTGCTGTGAATCGAGGTCTAATGGGTGAGTGGTCTGCAGAGGGGCAGGAGGGGTACCAGGGATGACAGTCCCCCACACACACACACACACAACCCCAGGACACACTCCCATAAAGCCGTATTTGGGAACCAACAGATGCTGGTGAAGGCTCCCTGCACAGGGCTGTGCTCCATTGTCTGTGAAGGGTTTGATGACTTTGATGTTTGATGACTTTATCAAGATGAGTGCTTTATAAGTTCGTATATCCAAAAAGTACTACTTGAATGCATTTTCTGGGTGCAGAGAACAGGAATTTAGTTGGTGGTCCTAAGCCACCGAGCTAATGCAGCTTAGTAAGATATTACCTGTCAGCTGAGCTATGGTAACAACAGGCATGTTCTGATCAGCCTGAATTGCAAAGCAATTTGGCTAGATAAGTATCTTCTGACAAAAAAAGTTTTAAGCATAGGACAAGCCTTCCATAACTGTCTCTTTTAATTAATCATTCACACAGATCTTCTTTTTGACACAGTTTGACAAAATTTTGAAGTGTTCCCAAGATACAGGACAACCGACTGGATCATAAGAGCACAGATAGTTCAGATCCAGGTAGGTAAATATCCAAACTACCTCAGGTAACATAAAACTGAAGTTTTGTTCCTCACAAACCAATCACAGAAATGAAAAGTTACCATTATTTTAATACAACAATAGGGAAGTCAGTGGCTTTGTTACTTACTCATATAATCTGGTCCCTAAAAAATATCTCCTGTTTTCATCATTGTTGCAGTGAAATTAATTGTTCTCTTTATACATCTTTCAAACTCTCATACATCAATGAATAGAAGATCAGAGTACGATAATCTTCAAAGAAGAGTTGGTTGCTCACTCTTATGCAAAATTGAAAAATGACCAAGTCAGGACTTATACACACATATTGACAGGGATTTTTTCTGATTTTGGTTTGTTTTTTTTTTTTTTAAAAGAAGTCATTCCTAGAGGACTCTCAGCTCTTCCTAAGCTAATTTCCTCTGAAATCAATCCAAGTTAAGACATTCAACATCACACAGAATGTGTTCTTAAGTTCCTGTATTCTGTTCATCCATTATCCTATGTCTTGCTTTTGAGCCATGCGAAAGTTGTTGAACAGAAGGGAAATCTGGTTTAGCTCTTGCTTGTACCATTCAGCTAATCCTGTGATCATACTCAGGAAGGTCCTCCACTGAAGTCAGAGCAGGTATAACAAAATCAGAATTCTGGATTTGGCTTTATTGTGCACATTCAAAGACAGTGTCTGGAAGATGAATAAGCCAAACTGATACTTACAATGATGCATAGCCATTCTCAGACAGTTTAGCATAATAAATTATTCCAAAATCTTTGGAAAATACCAGCTTTTGGACACTCCTAAGGTTTGTAACAACTCTCTAAATTAATTTTAAAACATTTTAAGCCTTGTATCGCTAAAAAAGGAGACCTGAAAAATTAAGTCACTGTGACTTTGCAATAGTGGCCATGACAGCATACATTCATTTCTGACATTTACTGTTATTCCCATGAAACCCATAAATACTGCAGACAACTAGCTGGTTGATCAAACATTGCATAGTTTAGGTTCTTCTATAATTTAGGGGGTTTTAAGTTAGGATTTGAAAAATAAAAACTTTTTGAACATTTCATATTTTTACTTTGCAGTCTTCAAAAGGAAAATCATGCACCCCACCCTGTTCTCTTCCATCCAGTGAACAGTTCCGCAAAGAGCAATGATTCCTATTGTGGCTAATCAGTTCTATAATATTACAGATTAATGTGGAATATCTTCTTCTGACTCCTATTTATGTTCTTGCCCATATGATTTCCTTCACCCAATTTTGGGATGTATCATTTAATCATTCAAGGCCACCACAGACATTTTGCCTTCTGCAGCAATGAATCCCACAGATTACTTATACATGTCAAATATATTTCCCAGTAATTCTAAAACACGCCTCTTCTTTCCTCTTCTTTCTCTCCATTCACACTGCTAAATACTACAGTAAAAGGACCTCTAAACCTTATTTTTCCTGCTAGCATTTTAGCTAGTCCCTGTATCTTAAAATCAATGAAAAGACATTTAGCAAAGTATGTCAAATGCAACAATAGCTTTGAAGAATATAAAGAAGTCATATGTTTGATTTTCCTCCGCTCATTTAAAAATGTTATCTGTATTGTTAACTTCTGGTGTAGGCTGGGCAGAAATTGATATTGCTATTTATGTTTGCTCCTATGGAGAGGTTCTGCCTTCTCAGAGCACAGTAATTGTGCTCAGTAATTGAAGTATGGGATTATTTTAGGCTAATGTGTGTTTAGTTACTTCAAGTTAAATTTCATCTCTGCTACTTCTGTTCCCCTCTCAAATGTTTCTCAGTCCTCCATAATTCTCACCATCTCTGCTGAAGCACCCTTCTCCAATAGTATTACTGACTCTCTCCTGTTTCTGTCTTCTTCCTTCCCCACATCAAATGTCTGGGTTTGTTTGGTTTTATATTAGAAGTTTAATTTGTATCTAATGCATATTTGGACCGTTATATCAGATAGTAAGCCAGAGTCATGTGGCTTTTGTGATGAGCAGTCCTGTCTCACAACCTGTAGTTTCTAGAAGGACTTGACAAGCATATTGATAAGGGCTTGACTACTGCTTTTCCAGAAGGCTTTTGACAAGATTCTTCACGTAATGCTCTTAAGGAAACTAAGACAGTATAAGAAGGAAGGCACTTGCATGGGTAAATAATTGGGTAAAAGACAGGGAACAGAAGGTAAGAGTAAACGGTCAGTAAGTGGTCAGAAGGCTGTTCATCACCTTCATAAGCAACTTAGGAATAGGTATCAATGAGAGGTGAGGTATCAACGTTTACAAATAATATTAAGTTATTCAGGATGGAGCGATTGTTAAGAATTGCAGAAGGTGCTTACAAAACTGAATAACTGTTTAAACATATTTTGCACCCAGATGTTGCATATGCAGTTTTATTTGCTGCAGCTCAAAAAGACAGAACTGGAAAAGGTTCAGAGAAGAACAGCAAAGATCACAGGTATGGAGTATCTTCCAATGAAGAATGACTGTGCAGACCAGGACTCTTCAGCTTGGAAAAGATCGAAAAGAGCCATGTAAAACAGTAAATAGCCCAAGAAGGTTTTTGTTTATTTTCTTTCCCAATGGAAGAACTAGGGTTCATCAAATGAAGCTAGCAGGAAGCAAGTTCACACTGAGCAAAAGAGGGTGAATCTTTATACAATATATAGTTAAACTGGTGGAAACCCTTGCTATAGGATGCTATGAATGCTAACCATTTACATGATCTCAAGGGGACACTGTATAAAATCACGGAGAAGAAATCCAGTTGAGCTGTTAAATACAAAGATTTATCTAAATCTCTCTGGAGAAGTCCGTAAGCTGCAAATTCTTGGCAAGAGTGCATACCAGGAGGTGTCACTGGAGGCTTGCATCCCCAGGCACCTGCTGGTGGCCACCACTGGCAACGGGATGCAGGATTAGGCACAGTGCAACCATGTCTTATGTTCTACTCCCTTCAGTAGTGGAGTTGTCATGCTGGTTGCTTTCAGTCCCCGAGACATTTAGAACAGCTTCTCTTGTTAAGTGACAATGGATGTTGTGCCTAACCAATGATATACTGGTCAGCAAAGTTACAAAAAGACCCAGCAGCTGGATATTGAAGCCAAGAAAGTTCAGACTAAGACAGTTTTTAAACACAGAAGGTCATTTATGTTTGGAAACCCTTAATACAGCCATAGCACACTCCTGCTCATTGACAGCTTTCAAAGAAACATATGGCTTTTCTCAAAACCCAGACCTGTGTGCAGACACCACAAGGAAGCCCCACAGGCAGGTTGTAGGTTCGATGTGCAAGTCCTGACAAGACAGATTTGCTTTCTAGCCTAGAGGCTGGGCACAACTTTAGTCTGAGCCCCTGTCCTAATGTGGTTGATGAAAGACAGCTTAGAGAATTGCCATCATCATGAATTGCATTTAGAGAGGCGTTTCCAGTTGGAATCAGGCCTGTGTCTTTAAGATATAAGTGTAACTATTTGAGATACAAGTGTAACATCACAGGCTTGTGTGTTAAAATTGATCATATAATTCTTCATTGAGAGTCAGCTAACATACAATGAACCATACCTTTAATTTCTAAAAGCCAGCTTTTCCATAGCAATGAGTAAAGCAGAGTCATTTTTTAAATTTTCAGATGCTAGGCATTTTGAAAGTTGCATTTATTTAGGCTCCTCTCCCTAATGAGTATCAATATATGGGGTCGCAAGCCCAACTTTCTGGGTCTTAGTCCCAGTAAAATCAAGAGGATTGTGTGTAGAGCAGCTACAACTTCCTATAAGTAAGCAGGGCAGAAATGTGCCATGAGTATGCTTTATTTCTTCTAGAAATAAGCAGGTTCAGATTCTGAGGAGTTCCAAACCTGAAATTTTCAAAAAAACTTGAAAATTAAGAACTGCTTTTTTAGCCAAGTCATATCAATTTCAATATCAACGTAACTGAAATTTTACACTATCCAGAAAGGTCAGTCAGTTCTAAATTTGCAGAAACAAAATTGTTGGGAGACAGCTTCTCAGTATATTTTTTGCCGGGAATATGCTTTAATCTCTTAAATATCTTATTTTTTCCTTTTACAAAAATAATAAGCAAAAGATAACAACAGAGAAAGAATATGCTTTCTTTCATTGAAACAAAATCTTTGTGTTATCCATTGGGGTCTTTGTAATGTTACATTCTTAATGAGTTTAATAATTTTAGCACCTCAGTATAAATACAGAATTAATTTATATTAATCCTAGTAAAGTACAGATTACTGCCAAACTACTACTTAGTTCCATTTTCACAGTGAGCTCAATGAGCTAATAGAACCTGTTCTGAAATATGGCCTTGATTTTGTGAGCAGCTACCCAGCGTTGTAATCTTACAAAATCAAATTCAGTCTATATTTGTCTCCCTGTCTGTAACAAGAGGATAATAATTTACTTCACAGGAGGGGTATAAGGATGGGACTGATCCTGTCAGTTCCTATATCTGTATCTTGCTCTCAGAGGAGTTCCATACCTGGAGGAATGCATGGCTGAGCCCAGTGTTAGCAAAAGGTTTTGGAGATGAAAGCATAGAGTGCTATTTTTAAAAGATACATTATTCAGCCTTCAACTGTGAAATCCCTGCTGCTATGTAAAGAAAACATTAATTTCCTTTAAAAGAACAGTGTGTGGGTTAAACATTTCTGATGGCAGGACTATGCACAGCATGTGGGCTTTAAGTACAGATATAAAAACTAGCCTAGAATACTGTTTCACGTATAGTGAAAAAACTTGTACTATTTGATTGAGCTAAACACTTACAATGAATTTTGAGGTTGATATCTACAAATGTACCTTGACACCTGACTTCTGCTGCAACCAGTGGGCATTAAGCACCTAAACACCTCACAGGAGCTGAACCTTATGTCTTGTGGTTGGTGCTTAGCTGGGGCTTAGATTTAAATGACCAAAATTGCCGTCCACAGAAACGATTCAACTGCTGTCCAACTCTGGAAGTGCTTCAAGTCCCTAGTGAGATCAATTTTTAAGAGTAGAGCTCCAAGGAGACCTCCAGGCATGTGCAGAAATTTCTCCTTCTTAGCGCTACCAGGTAACTCGGTATTTTCCCCACACAAGTTCCGGCCAAGTCCACAAACTAAGTGTCCCACCTTTTTTTCCCATCCTAATCTGGCAAGCAAGTAACAGCAAATGAACCAGCTCATACTGTCTAAAATATAGTCATTAAGACAAAGCCAAGGGAAGGAAGATGGTGTCGACCCCCATTCCCATCAGTTGAAACAGCAGCTTCATTTTTAAAGCTTTTATCCAGGAAGACCAGAGTTCAGATCTTCCTGTCTGGGGGCTTCTCTGATTTCAGTAATCAGCTGGAATATATACAGTGAGGAACATGTATTCTCAATATTTCCGTAGAAGCTATTCTCATTAGCACGGAATACATAGTTAATTGGGACAGTGTGTACCTGACTCTCTAGCCTAATACTACAGACATGCACCTGGAGGGGGAAGTCCTGTTTCATTTCCAAAGACAAGGTCTATATTTTGCTTGTACGTTGTAAAATGCACTAACAGTCCTTAGATCTAGGACTTGGACCAAAGATTCCTCCTCCCAGGAGAAAACAGTAACTGTGCACCACGTTTCCATGTTTTGAAAGCAAAGAGTATGTAAGAGTGCACAGGCATCTACCTGTAGGAGAATCCTGTGTGCAGAGCTATTTCTGTACTCTTCAGCAAAGTATTTAGACTCCTGCTTGAGATATACTGAGGATTTAAAATTCAAAACCATTTTCCCTGTTTTTCTATTAGCAAATTAGATAGTTTCCTGATCGCTTTGCTAGTTTTCAGGTACTCTTTCCAGAGCTGCACAGGGAACCCTAGCACTTAGTGTAGTTGCTTTAGCAGAGGGGTCAGGGAGGTCGCACATATACAAAGGAGGTATTGAGGCATTTAACTTTCCTTTGATACTACTGCCAAAAAAAATCTATTTAATTCTCACACTGAAGACCCTGGAAATTCCCAGAGACACCCATACTCCATTCTCAGCAAACCCCTTTCTTCATTAAATAGTGGTCTTATTTCTGGGCAGGCTGCTTTCCTTTCCTCCTCTGCTAATTCAATGAACACCTGCCCCCCTAAACCTTCACCCTATATTTATTCTCAACATAGAAGACTGTCTCCCAGTATCAACAATTCCACACCCTATATTTATTCTCAACATAGAAGACCGTCTCCCAGTATCAAATCCAATTCCGTTATTGTTTTCCTCTTACTGACATGAGGTACAGTGAACCATGAGTCACGGGAGAGTCCACATGTACACATTGTGGCTAAGGGGGAGGAAAAACAACTGTTGCTAATTTTCATCTATTATCAGGTTGATTAACTTTCTTCCAGTCACAATGATATCACTGACCTCAGAGGAAGGGAAAAAAAATAGCAATGTAAAAGCACATTTACATTTCATGAATGTGGTCATGCAAAAACTTTGGGCATGAATACACTGCAGACAATCAATAGCCTTTTTCAGCAGAGAAAAATCATGCTTTGGGCTACCATGGCTACATTGCTGTCTCTACCAGGGCTAGCCCATTCAAACTACTTCCCCGGGTAATCCTGCCTCTGGTCATCACATGACTTTTTTCAGCCCATAAAGGGTTGAGTTTTTTTCAAATATGGGTTTTTCAAAGATAGGCATAGAAAAGCAAAATGCAATCAAATTCTCAATCAGCTCATTTTGTTCTCCCAGTGTTTTTTTCTGTACGTCCATGTTATACTTGAACTAGAAGTGACCTGTCACTTTTAATGCTAGAAACATTTGAAAAATCAATGAGAGAGGGAGAGACATTCATTCTTCTCTCTGTGGCTGTCTTGCTCCCGTTTAGGTGCAAAAGGACTGCTGGTACTAAGTAGCAAAAGTCCTGTCTATTGTTATATTAATGACTGTGTGATCTCTTCTTCTCTGGTCAAATAGAATGTTCCTCTGTCTCAGACTTTGATTATTGTGCTATAATTTCCCCGTAGGTGTCACTCATCTGACAGCATGCATTCAAATTACATTTCATTTTCTTTTGAATGGAAAAAAAATCTTGATTCACACATAAAATATTCAGGTCACAATCTCTGGAAAAGTAATTTTGTCCTTAAAGTTCAGATATCGCCTCACCCCTGGGGGTTGTATATACCAGTTTAGATGGTATACACTGTTTTCAGCCACCACTGTGAATCAAACACAACTGCTAGTTCGATTTCTAAGCACTGTCACTGTGTACCATATGAATATATATCAGCAATGTAAATTGTCTGAAAAGCTGGTATAGCTGATCTCATTACATAAAAGGGGCTTTTTTTTATTAAGGGAACAATAGAAAATTTAAATGTCTAGAAAGCTTTCTTGAGAGCTGTCAGGTAATCATCGTACTCATGGGGAAGCTGGTGCACAGTCTTCTGCAAAAATCACTCCTTTCAAATCTATCTTACCTATATAGCTCAGTATGGAAACATACATAGCTGCCTGGAACCGATACGGCAGTCACAAACGTGATCCAGCTCCACCAAATCCAGCAGCAGTGATCTCCAGACCTCACTGGGAATTCGATCAGGTCTGTGATGGACTAGGTGCGCCAGTGGGTTAGACTGCACCTGAATATTTAGGAAGGACATGTGGGAGGCTGAGCACTAGTGGTCTTCTCCATCTAAATCGTGTGCAGAGGTCGGCTGCACTTTTAGGAACCACAGCTTGATCTGAGAACTTGGATATAGTAGGCAGGGCTACCATCGCCTGCGCAAGCCAACAGAGGACAACACATGCGATACTCAGTGCTGCCACGAAAAGATGTTTTCGGTCTGTCAGCTTGTCATCAGTGCAGCAGCTCCAAAAACTCCCTTTCCCATGGCTGACAGATCTGCCCAAATGTGAAAATGTTGGCCCTACTTACATTTGTAAAACCTCTCCAGTATTGCCTTAGCGCAGTTTGGGTCATTTTGCTATCTGTCGTCTGTATGTTTCAATGTGTGTCAGTGGCTGGCAATGCTCTGGCTGGTTAATATTTAAATTCTGTCCATGGAGCCATTGACTTCACTGATGCAAATAATCCTGCGTGGCCTGACCCACTGCCCCAAAACCTTTGGCTCAAGCCCATAAATGCTTCACTGAGCTCTGCTCTCTTGGGTAACACCCACAAATATGAAGAAGGAGTATGCTACAGCTCTGTTGAAAACATTAAAACAACTATTAAACAGTATTGACACAATTAGAGCCCGGTGGGGTTTCATTCTTTACCAACTTCTGTGAGTAACAGATACCTTTAATTCATGTCTCTGGTTTCTAACCAATTCCTTATCCATCTTAATTATGTATTACCTCACCCATATTTAGAGAACTTTTACAATAATCTATCAAGGGAAACTTTGTCAAATAGCTTTCTACAAATCCAGACATATTAGAACTATTAATTTAATTTAATAGCTGCTCCACATTATAAAAGCAACCGCTTCCTTTTTCTGTAATGATGAGGAAAAAAAATACAGTGCACATTCCCATTGAAGCTACAAGTCCATCACCTTAAATAGCTCCTTAACACCAAAAAGAAAAAATGGTGAAGAAAAATGCCACTATCTCCACCTTCTTCTGTGTGTCAGAGAGATCAAACTGAGGGAGCTCATGGATCACTCTCATCTTTTTTTCTCAAAGTACAGCCCCAGCAGAAAAAGTCTCATATTTTATTACAAAAAAGTATATTCCAAACCCCTGCAGCTGCAGAGAGAAGTTTTAACATGTTATCTGTATCTTTTCAGAACTCAGAATACAAATAAATTTAACTCTAATTTTATTATATTTCTTAAAACCCAGGCATATGGAAATCGGACTCATTTAATCAGCTGAGCAGTGGTATTTTTCATCAAACAGGAGCAACAGCTGAGATGGTTTGTTTCGAGAGGACATCTAACCTATCCTTGAAGACCCGTATTTGCCTCAGTTGAATATTTGGTTGGTGTTGATTTAAAGGATAGTGTCTTGCATTTTTATATATAAAGCCATTTATCTTGTGAATCTGGAGTTAACAGACTCAGTATTGCCAGCAACTGAGAACTGAAAATAACTTCAAGCCTTGTTAAGAAGGCTTGATACATATCATGTTGAAAAATATCTTAATTCTTGTTCTCTGTTTAAAGTGAGAAGACTCAAGGACAGAGCAGCTCCTCTTTCATCTTGAAAAGCCTGCCATACACTTTTTGTATCACATACTTGGAATTGTTGACTACTGCTAATCCAGATTTTAAAGGGGAGTTTTTGCCCTGAAGAAGTTGGTACAGTGATTCAAATTTCAAAGAGATCAGAGCAAACACCGTTTTCTTCTTTGTGTTGTGCGATTTGGTATACTACGTGTATAGAACTTATTTAGCATGACTTGCTTAGCATTAGTAGCTAAATTTGCTGAAGCTTTAGGCTGCAAGCTGTGAACTTTCACCTAGATATGTTGAATTTTTACCTAGTCAAGTAAAAGAGGCCCCGGCACCAGTTCAAGCCAGATGATGAAGCTACATTCATTAACAGAAGCTGCACCCTTAGAGAGAAGAAAAGAAATGGCCCGCCTAGAGACAATGAAAGGACCCGATGAAGAATGGGAAGACCCCAGATCCTAATATTACTACTGGTCTGAACTGTCGCCTGAGGGGTGGGGAACTGAGATTGTAAGGGTATAATGGCCCAGGGGTTTCTTTGTTCGAGGTCCCTCTACAGCTCGAGCTGTGGCACTATTAATGAAAAGGACTTTGTAGAAGAATCTTCTTTTGGCTTACTGATTCAGCAGAAGCCTAGAGTTGAACCCTGTTATGGTGGCTGGCATTTCCACAACAGTTTGGTGACCCAGATGGGACTCTAGGCAACCACCATTGGCTGTCGGACCCTCTCATCTCCAAACATCCAATTGCCAACATCAGGTGAGTTCACCTGGGAACTTTGGAGATGGGAGGCGCCAAATGGTCAGTGTTAAAATTCCGCTCCTAAATTCTAGGTATTCTGGGTTCGAGTGAGTTTGAGTCCCACCTCGGAAGTCCAAGTGGGTTTGAATCCCACCTCAGAAGGATGCTTTAAGTATTTTGGGTCCAAATAGGTTCGAGTCCCATCTCGGAAGTGCACTACGAGAGGTGTGCGCAGCGTGATCAGCGTAAGGCGCACGAATTTGGTATCTGGGTCCGAGTGGGTTTGAGTTCCATCTCGGAAGGAAAATTGGAGGAAAATACATGGCACTGCAGGTCTATTGAAAAAGCAAGCAATAGCATTGTGTAAGGACGACTGGCCAGCACTTAGAGGAGTGGGGGTATGGCCCCGCAAAGGATCCTTTGAATTTAAAAAAGTGGTTACACTCCGGAAAATTTTGGAAAATGAAAAATCTCAGCAAATGGATTATTGGTATGTATGGGATAACTGGGCATATGACCACCATAAAGAAGATGGTTGAAAACCAGTACGAAAGCCTCGAGAAAGAACTTTAGCTGCGGCAATTGTGAGTAATTTAACTGAGGCGCCTGCAGAGCCGGTCTCTGCACCACCCTATACTTCTCCCTCTGTATCGCCTGTTGGTTCCTGCAATTGCTTCTGCTGTCCCCATTGCTTCTGCTGGGCTTTACCCTGTGTTTTCTAATGTTATCCCTAATCCTCTTACAATGCAGCCAGTGGTGGGGGTGGGTGGGTGTGTATGTGTGTGTGAAACGTTCCTCCCCCACCTCCAGTGTTACATGTATACACCCATCACCCCTGGAACCCTGGGGATTTGGTTATGCGGGAAATCCAACGCCTAGGTTAAGGGAAGATGCAGGTCGATGCGCATCATTATTTTCCATTATTTGTTCAGTATATGATCCATCCTGGGCTGATGTTGACCTGTTGTTGAGGGAGTTGTTCCGTCCAGACAAGCAAGATAAGATAATTGAAAAGAATGTGGTATTAACGCTACAGGCAGGGGGAAGTTGGACTGCCTGGCCTCAGGTTGATCCTGGTTGGGATAATCAAACAGATAGAGATAATTGCCGAACAGTGATTGGAGATCTGATAAATGTGATTAGAGCTTGCAAGGAGATAAGAGTAAATTGAACTAAAGTACGGGAATGTAGACAGAGGCCAGAGGAACACCCCAGTGACTACTGGGGAAGATTGCAGCAGGCTTTGTTGACGTACGGGGGAATGACTCTTCAGAATTTTAATAATGAATTTGCAGCAAGTGTGTTTGTGGACCAAGGCGCCTCTGACATCTGCAACTATTTTAAGGATCATGTACAGGGGTGGCAAGGAGAAAATTTGAAAGCTATTGTATTACCTGGAGGTTCTAGACTTGTACAATATGTAAATGATTTGTTACTTGCCAGCAAGACATACAAAGATTTTTTGAAAGATCCTATTTGTCTATGTACTGCTTTAGTAGGAAAAAAGTCACCATGCATCTCTTTCTAAGCTTCAGCTATGTCGTCAGGAAGTAAAATATTTAGGATTTATGTTAACAGAAGGACAAAGATTTGTAGACCCACAACGGGTCCAGGCTATGGTAGAAATACCTCGACCGGTAACAAAGAAACAACTGTGAGGATTTTTAGGCGCAATAGGATACTGCAGACCCTGCATACCAGGGCTAGGGGAGTTAAGTAAACCATTGACAGAAGCTACCAAGGCAGAGGAAGTGGAGCCTATACGTTGGGGTCCAGAGAAGGAAGAGACTTTCCAAGCTATAAAAGGAGCTTTAGCTTCTGCACCAGCACTGGAATTGCCGGATTACTCCAAGTCCTTTGAACTATGTGTGCATGAGAACAAAGGAGTAGCTAGCGGAGTCCTTACTCAAAAGTCAGGTCCACGCTGCTGCCCTGTGGCTTATTACTCAACGCAGGTGGATCCTATAGCAGCAGGGAATAATTCCTGTGTTAAAGCAATAGCAGCAACAGCAACTATCATAAACAGGAGCAGACCATGAATTCTGAGTCACCCAACCGTGTATGTCCCGCATGAAGTAGAACTGATTCTTAAACAGCATGATACACAAACATTGTCCCCACAAAGAGCACACAGTTACGAATTAATGATTTTAAATGCAGATAATATTACTTTAAAAATATGTAATGTTTTGAATCCAGCAACTTTACTGCCTGTTCCCTCCCATGGTGAGCCACATCATGATCGTGCTGAGGTGGTGTTTCGCTCCAGCCGACTACAGGAAGATCTGCGAGATCAACCTCTAGAGAACTTGGATCTAACCCTTTTCGCCAATGGATCTCCATACTACGTGAATGGAAAACGACGCATGGGCTATGCAGCCATGAGAAACTTAGAGCTACTTGAAACAGAACCTCTACAACCCTCGGTGTGTGCCCAAGGGGCTGAATTAACTGAATTAGCAAGAGCAGCCTGGTGGGGACGTAATCAGCAAGTAACTATTTATACTGATTCTAAATATGCTTTTGGAGCATGTAATGCAGCGGCTATGCTATGGGAAGAATGAGACTTCTTTACCTCGGCGGAAAAGAATGTTTCTAATGGAATTGAAATCCAAATGCTGTTGGAAGCTATTAAGCTTCCAAGGGAAATAACTGTAGTACACTGTCCAGCTCATACCAAAGGCTCCAACAAAATTGAAAGAAATAATAAAATTGTTCAGACTTGTAGTCAGATAGGTTTAAAATGGCCTGAAGTTTTAGGAATAGTACTATGGAATATTGGGATGTTGGAAATACCCCTTGCCAACCTCTAGGGTTGTCATCAACAGGAAGTGTTTGGTAGACACTTAATTATACCTGGGACCTTTGTCCCCACTAGGACCAGCCTCTTAGATGGAGATGAACGGGTTACCAAATTTGTATTGGGAATACAAAAACATCTACAAGAAAACAAGGCGTAAGCCCAGTGGTTTCAGCCAGTACCAGCAGGAATGCAAGTACATGATATCCAGTCTGGGGATACAGTAATGGTAAAAGTCCACTCTCGCAAAACATTAGACCATAAATGGGAGAGTCCATATACTGTGCTATTAACTTCCTATTTTGTTGTAAAAGTTACAGGGCAAGAGAATTGGATTCATCACTCGCATGTTAAATGAATTTCTAAGAAATATCAGTTAAATGAATAACCACCACTCACGCAGAACCCCACCAATCCTGCAGCATGGTTGGCTTCAGTTATCCTGTACCAACTGTGGTCCGTGTCATCCTAGAAGGTGTACTAATAGTTGTTTTAAAGGTCGTTGGGAATATTGTCGACAGGGTTGGAGTCGGGGAAGTATAACTAGGGAAGGTGCCTCTGGACACATAAACTGGTGCTATGTGTGCAGACTACACCAGCCACTAAAAGTTAGAAGAGCTTTGCAATAATACAGGGTATCCAGATGAATTACACACATCCGTAGTGCTCAGCCTGTTTAGCTCTAATCGTATAGCCTTTATTATATGTGGGAACTTGTGACATTGATACTCTTGATACTCCTTGGATCCATTTTAGTAATACTTTGTATATCCAGAATGGGTGGTGACCCTAATAGACCAACCCCAGGAACCTTATACTTTCTGGGCTTCTTCCGTTGTTTAACACTTTTTATTAATAGTGCAGCAGTTAACTCCAAACTGGCTATTGCCTCCATACAAACAATAGTGGACCAACTAAAATGGTGTTTCAAAACCGAATGGCTTTAAATTTATTGTTAGCCAGTCAAGGGGGTGTTTGTGCAGCTACTAATCAATCTTGCTGTTTCTGTGTCAGTAACACTGGCAAAGTGATAACAAACACTAAATCTATCCAATCATTAGTTTCCCATCTACATCCAGGCACCTCAAAAGATTGATGGAAAACACTGTTCAGCCACTGGGGACTTAATTCTTGGTTATCAAGCCTATTAGCCACTCTTACTAAGATTTTACTTCCTGTAGTTGTTACGCTTTTATCGTTCCGTTTTTTTTCAATGTGTTCAGGCTTGTTTAAGAAACATAGTATGTAGGAGCATGCAAGGGTATAGACGTACCCTTCTTGATGACCCTTTATAAGGCAGGTATGCCTATAAAAACAAAAGGGGGACTGTTGTGAGATTTGGTATGCTACTTATATAGAATTTGTTTAGCATAACTTGTTTAGCATTAGTAGCTAAATTTGCTGAAGCCTTAGGCCACAGCTGTGAACTTTCACCTAGATATGTTGAATTTTTACCTAGTCAAGTAAAAGAAGGCCCCGGCGCCGGTTCAAGCCAGACGATAAGGAAGCTACATTCATTAACAGAAGCTGCACCCTTAGAGAGAAGAAAAGAAATGGCCCGCCTAGAGACAATGAAAGGACCCAGTGAAGAACGGGGAGACCCCAGACCCTAACATTACTTCTGGTCCAAACTGTCGCCTGAGGGGTGGGGAACTGAGATTGTAAGGGTATAATGGCCCAGGGGTTTCTTTGTTCGAGGTCCCTCTTCGGAGGCACCCAGCTCAAGCTGTGGCACTATTAATGAAAAGGACTTTATAGAAGAATATTCTTTTGGCTTATTGATTCAGCAGAAACCTAGAGTCGAACCCTGTTATGGTGGCTGGCATGTGTAATTTCCATAACATTTGGTTAACTTTGTATAAAATGTTAAGATGTGTCAGTCTAATTTCTGATAAATGAAAGCAGCTGATGTTTGAAAATGTACTGTGGAAATGGCTGGCTGGCCAGAGTGAGAATCGGCTATCAAGCTTGAAGGCTTTTTAATGATGCTAATGTTTTAATGTTGACTGTTAAATGGAAATGAAGTTTTCATTTTTTAATGTGGAATATGGAACTGCCCTTAATGGTTTGGCTAGGACTTCTTGTTATATCTCATAAATTCATACAATCAGATTAAGCTATGAAAAATGAACTATTAGACCATATTCATTTTTGATGTAGTAAATCCACCTTAAGTCAGTGGAGTAAAATGGTATATAACTTTGACCCAACAGCTATATTTGTTAAGTCTGGGTTTAGAGACATGGTCTTTTCTGTTAGCTGTTCTTTTTATTCTGACAAAGAATTATAGATGGGGCTTCATATTTCTCAGATTAAGCTATGAAAAATGAACTATTAGACCATATTCATTTTTGATGTAGTAAATCCACCTTAAGTCAGTGGAGTAAAATGGTATATAACTTTGACCCAACAGCTATATTTGTTAAGTCTGGGTTTAGAGACATGGTCTTTTCTGTTAGCTGTTCTTTTTATTCTGACAAAGAATTATAGATGGGGCTTCATATTTCTAAAAATTACTGTTATAGAATTAATGCCTGATCTTTTTCTATTATTAATATTGAATGAACTCTCAGAAACATTCATAGTGGTTAACTTTGTATAAAATGTTAAGATGTGTCAGTCTAATTTCTGATAAATGAAAGCAGCTGATGTTTGAAAATGTACTGTGGAAATGGCTGGCTGGCCAGAGTGAGAATCGGCTATCAAGCTTGAAGGCTTTTTAATGATGCTAATGTTTTAATGTTGACTGTTAAATGGAAATGAAGTTTTCATTTTTTAATGTGGAATATGGAACTGCCCTTAATGGTTTGGCTAGGACTTCTTGTTATATCTCATAAATTCATACAATCAGATTAAGCTATGAAAAATGAACTATTAGACCATATTCATTTTTGATGTAGTAAATCCACCTTAAGTCAGTGGAGTAAAATGGTATATAACTTTGACCCAACAGCTATATTTGTTAAGTCTGGGTTTAGAGACATGGTCTTTTCTGTTAGCTGTTCTTTTTATTCTGACAAAGAATTATAGATGGGGCTTCATATTTCTAAAAATTACTGTTATAGTAAATTAATGCCTGATCTTTTTCTATTATTAATATTGAATGAACTCTCAGAAACCATTCATAGTTGTTTATGATAGTGCATAATTATTTAAAATTATATTGATGTGTTTTATTAGGAGCCCACACCCTACAGAAGATTTCTCCATTTCAAGGAAGAACAATTACTAGGATTTAAAGGAACATTGTTGGCATCTTTCTTTTCCTTTAAAAATTGGAGAACTTTTAGACTACAACATTACATGAATAACTTTTTATGGTTTTGTATCATCATTCCTTTACTTCCAACAGGTTGAATGGTGTTTTATACTTGTTAACTACTCAAAAGAGTCCTGGGAGTTCAACCAAATCTAGTATGAGCAGACTTTCTCCTTGAGACTATGCTACTTTGCCTTGAGTCAGGAATGGAAACAAGACAGGAAACTCACATGCCAAAGAGAAGTAGCGTTTGAAAGAGGAATTGTGTTGCACTCATGGTCTATGACTGATGAAAGCTGGGTACTTTCCCAGCGACTACTGGGAAATCACTGGTCGCTGGGCAAATCACTTAAGTCTTCATGCTACAGTTTTCCCTCCCATAAAATAGGAACATAATGCTTCATTCAACTACCTTTTGTCTCTCACACCCTTGTTAGAGTGTTAATTCTTAGGATGCATCTCAGACTGTATGGCCAGAGGAAAATAAAGGTCTTGATCTTAATCAGAGCCTCTAACTGGTACCTGAAATGCAAATAATGAATACTAATTCAAAGTGAAAATCCTTGGACTTTTTTTTTTTTTAAAGGGTTCAGGTCAAGTTCAAGATCATTCTTATTTTACCTGAATGACTCTGCTTGTTTTTTAGTTCCAGTTATGTCTGAAAAATATTTGGCACTGTAGTCTTTAATGTTGCTCATTGGGGCATTCTAGGATCATTATGAGACTGAGTATGTCCTAAATTCCAGAAAATAAAAGAGAATTTTTAAAAAATTGTTCTTCTTTCTTACAAGCTGCTGTGTTTAGAAGAGAATACTTCTCAGCTGTGTGTCTTTCATTTGGTTGTTCCAACTTCAGGCTTAGCAGGCACAGTCTTTTTTCATTTAATAGGCCAACCTTAATGTATTGTAATTAAAACAAAGATAATCTTATTTTAAGCATGAAGTATATATCTGAATTTTATGTTATCCTATAACGATATCACATATGATTTATATGTGGCTGACAAAGTTTGCAACTTAAAAGACTGGGGTGGTTTTATTCTTTTTTCATTTTCACTCTTTCATTAATTGGGAAAGGAAAGTAAGCAAGAGGTAACTGATCCAACAAGGAGAAGGCTTATGGGTTTGGGGCATCAGAAAAAGATGCTGTCCTTTCTGCCACTTACCATTTCTGGTCACTCAGGTTTTAAAAGTGCATACAAGTCCCCATTATAAATCAAAGTTCCTGCCTTGTGATTTAACATTATCATACATGCAATCTATAAGAACAAATTTCTCAGGCCACAAGTGCATGTGGCTCTGTATCACTTCCAGGAAAGGAGAGGGGGTTTTTAACAGCTACTCTTTGACACCTAAATTAGGATGCTGGTCTTTGTGTTTAATGGATGGAGTACTGACGAGATCGATTCAGAGCACCCAAGTTGGATCCTGCTCTGAATCACTTCCTGCAGAAGACACGCTTTAGACACTAAATAAACGGAAAAACTATAATGACCAGGCTGGTAAAATACATAACTAAGTTAGATGCCCAGTAAAAAAACTTTCTCTGTAAACGGTTCAGCCTGAGCATAAACTGGTGTGGCCTGAAAGTCAATCCTCAGAGGAAATGACGAGTACTCTCAGGCATCAATGTTGCATCACAGTATAAACTAGCTAAAGAAAATGTAATTGATTGGTTCAAAAATGCATGTATGAGAAATAATTTTTTAGAGAAAATAGGAAACAACTTAAATGAGGAATGGACAGGAGCCACAACAGAGCTAAATGTCTATTACATTTTGACCCATAGCAGAGAAGTCACTTACAAAGTGTAGAGATGATTTTCCCTCAAGTCTTCCTCTAAAACAAACAAACAAACAAATTTTCTGAAAGACCAAGAAAGCTTATTTTAGCCTTAAAATCCAAAGATTGCAGGAAATCCTGTGCTTGTTCACCTCTGCGGGTCAGCTATTCCACTAGTCGTATCTTTTATAATAGGCAATACATGATCCTTCAGATGAAGCGTAAAGTAAATGACTTGCCCAGAAGGATTTTTTTTTTCCTAACAGCCAGAATTAGTGGGCTAGATTGTGTTCGAAGGCTTCACGTTTACAGCCTATAGAAATAGTTTATCTTTTGCTTCGTTCTGTTATAGCTCTATACCACTTCTGGGACCAGAATCAATACAAATAACAAAGTAGTATGAGAGTCTGCAACTAGGCTGGCTGGATAAAGTTTAAGTACTAATAAATTAAGCAAAAACTCTTCAGGTTTCCAAATTAATTCATTGACAGGAAAGCACTGGAGAAGCACAAGCTGACTGACATTTCATCTCCAAAACAAAAGTCTGCATTCTTCTTGCCATATCCACCCCTGCTCTACTCCGCATCACCAATGTAAGCGAGAGAAAGCTGCATACCAACATTTCTTCTCTCTCTGCACCAGAGGAATCACATTCTTCTCAAGTGCTTTTAAAGTTATATTTTTAGCAGATGCTTTTTCCTTTTAGAGTAATTGTGTTGGGAGTGTATCAAGGGTGCTGTGTTAGCAAAACTTAGCTATTTCACTAAATGTCAGAAACATACCAACAGCAGCTATGGCAGCAGGAGGAGAGCCCTTTGTCTGATCATGAAAGCTGGGGATTGTTTTGACAGAGCAAGACGAAAAGTTA
Organism: Aptenodytes forsteri; assembly: GCF_000699145.1. NCBI lineage: Eukaryota > Metazoa > Chordata > Aves > Sphenisciformes > Spheniscidae > Aptenodytes > Aptenodytes forsteri. Next base: position 1,361,827 of record NW_008794167.1, on the reverse strand, counting down.
AGGAAAACACTGTAGTTGTTTTTATTTCTCCTCTTTCTCAGTGCTCTTAGAGTTAAATGACATCTTGATATTTCCTTTTTTTTATTTAATAAAAATGAAGAAATGAAGGCAAAGAAAATACTCTGCTTTTGGGGTAGATTTCCAGAGGTGTGAGGATAGAGCTAAATTATACATCAAATAGGGATTTTTAACATTTGCGTATTGATTTAAGTCAACAGGCACATTTGCTGTATTATTCGCATGCAGGAGAACTCACTCCCAGCAACATCAGCCACCTCACGCAGACATGCACACGCACACTCGCACACATATGCATGCACACATGCAAACACACGAAGAGCTTAAGGTAGAATAAAAGTCCCTGCAAAGGATGGTACTAGGATTTGGCTTCACATAAAAATTCACCTCTTACGAAGAGGCTGTCCTCGTAATCAGTTGTCATCAGTTTGCACTATATTGTGGCATTTAAGCCTTGTCATCCATCCATCCATGCCCACAGGTGCAAGATTTCAAACTGCCCCTACTTATGTCTGTGGCTCCTGTACAAATAAACCTACAGAATGCAGTCCCACATTACCACATAGATCCCTTGCCACTACAAAAAAGTACATGAGAAAGCCATAAAGAATGTCAGATAACAAGCAAAAATGATACAAGAGAGGCTTCAGAATGAATTGCCACAGCTCAGAATGTGGAAAAACTTACTTTCTGCCCCTGCCCAGTTAGCCACCTCTATCAAATCTAAAAGGGGAAAAAAGGCAAACAGAGAAAAGCAAACACAAACTATTGCAGTAAGAATCTGTGGTTTGGGAAGAAAAAACCTGCTAAATCCCTCCTGGAGCTCATATTTTTCTGTAAATATACAAATATTTTGCACTGCTTTCTAAACAAAAAAAAATGGAGTTCATCATGAACCAGAACCACTGCTAAGAAAGCAGAACACTGACATAAAAAAGAGGAAATTTCTACTTCACTCCAATAGGAATTTAAACCTAAGGAAAGCATTTCTGATGTAAAAGCACTAATCAAACAAATGGTCTGACCTTGCATGACACAAGAAGTGTGAAGAAAAATCATTTTAAGCTCCCTGACTAAACCAGTCAATTTGCTATCCAGCTCTTCCTGTGTTTTTTGGAGATGCACTTCCTTGTAAAAAAGTAGGACCAGACAAAAGAGAAAAAAATTCTTCATAATCTAGAATCCTTTAATGGCAACGCATGTATTTTTCTAGCACAGACACAGAAATCTACTTGACGTCCTATCAAGAATGGAAGAAATATAACTTCTTTGTGTTTAGTCCACCCAATTCTAGAACAACAAGGTCTTTGGGGGATTCACACTTAAACGTGGCACAAAGAGCAATTCACATTTCTCATTTATTCCAGTCCTTCTCTGGTGTACCTTTGAAAAGAGAACAAACATATTTGTTGCTAAGGAAGGCCATACAAATATTTAAAGTTCTGTTTGGATTACGATTTTGCAACATGAATGTAAAATGAAGTTGTTTTTTTTCTCTTTTGGCAGCTGAGTCCTGAAGAACATCAGTGAGTGAGTAGCAGCTAACTTAGAAATTTGCACTGTAGCACTTAATGCAGAGATAAAGGAAAGATACCAGGACAGCCAAGATTCATTCTGCACTGATTTAGATGCCACAGATTTTTGCACTGATGCAGCAAGAAAGCTTGCTCTTGGTTTCAGGTTGGTTAATAGAAAACGATTACTTAGATTACAGTTCCAGTAGAGATCTCACCCCTAACTAAAGTCCTATTGTGCTAAGCATTGTAATATAGTATGGAATTCCTGTTCTGAAAACTTGCTACAACAGGGTACCAAGGTATTAAGTGAATCACTGCAAACCACATAGCACAGCTGATGCAGGCTCCAGTTCTCTAGAGTCACAGTTCAGTGTCCCATCCAATGGGCTACTTGGGCTTGTGCAAAGGCCTGGGATTGTTGGGGTTTTTGGCTCCTTTAGTCTCTTAGGATTTTTCCAAAGGCAGAGCTTGTGCTTATTAAAAGTTTAAAAGAAGGGCGTTCATGTGAGCTGAACAATTAACTGATTGGTCAGTGTACCAATGCAAGATTTATTCCTACGTGAGAATAAGTTACCCATACAGATCCAATTATGTAAGTCTTAGTTATTAAATAGCTCCTGAGTTTGGATGTACAAGTGTGTGGTACTGGAATAAACCCCTGCATCATTTCCTTTTCATCACCTTCAGCAACACTTGGCCGTTACTGCAGCTTATAAATATTGAGGAAGTAGTAATAGTTAGAAATAAATTTGCTGTTGCAATTTCCAGATTAAAAAAAAAAAACCCACAACAAATTCTGCAGCAATAGGGAAATTAATTTTTGACGCTATATGTGCCATACTAAAGAAGAAAATTAGCTGATATGATAGAAAGAGGCAAAATTTATGAGTTTAGATCAAATGTTATGAATCAACATAAAATTGAATTCAACAAATAATTTAGTGTATGCCTGCACTGTCATTTTGGTTCATTCCTCTGGTCCCCTGCCCACGTTTCTCACTTGCCACTTCAGTCCCTGCTCCCATTGGGAGTGAATCAGCTGGCTGGCACTGAGGCGAAGCACAGATGCAGAGCTACGCAGCTCGACGTGGGCTGCTCACTGCTCCAGGCAGTACGGCTGCAGACCTTCTGCTCCCAGCAGTGCTAACCTTGAACAGTACAAATGCAAGTTAGTCCCTGTTAACTGGCTTTAGTATCAGTGTTTTGATTTGATGTAGCTAACTAATATGGCATAAGTAACCATAACTATGCAGAGATTTCACTAAAAGGCAGTGCAAATATCTCTTTAGATAATGGTTTCAGGATAATAAATCCCCTAAAGCATCAAGAAAAATATATCTGGTTTTTTAATGAAGAATAATCTATGAGAAAGCTCTCTGTGAAAGGGAAAATGCCATGGAAATAGCTAAGGAGCTGATGGAATATGTCCTGTACTCCTAAGGCCATGTCCTTAGCTGATATGAACAGCTTTATGCTGAAGATAGACTCTGACAACACTTAGCTCCAGAAAAGGACTGCACTGTTGTAACACTGAGTGTAACTTTTAGGGGCATTGCTGCCTCATTTACCTTCATCCCCAAGGTAGTCCTCAGAGCTTCCTTTTTAATACAAGGATATTGAGATGCAATTTACGAGTAATTATACATGGCAGGGACAAGGGGGACATCAAATATAGTCAGTCGTAATATGCCAGTGTAGTGGTCTAAAGCACACGTTGACTTTTGATGTGAGGGCCAGATCCCAAAAAGGACATGGGTGTTTGCAGTAGGAATAATATAAAAGTCTAAGAACAAATGAGATTGAAGGGGGTGGGGGGAGCAAGTATCAAGAGCCACAGGCATCCACATTTTCCTCCAATTAAGTTACATAGTGGTCAAATTTCTGGTGCTGATCAGACACAGTGATGTTGTCTCTTTGGTTGAGCTATGGTCAGTTTTCCTTCTCCACCTTAGAGATTTGCAGTTCAGGTACCAGCCATTTATGTATCTGAAAGCTACTAGGGATAGCCCATTGAGTAGGAAAAGACACATAAAATGGGAAAGAGTTTTTCCTGTGCTTTTTGTTCAGTGTGCTTGTCCTACAAGAATGGTAGTGGTCCTACAAGGTTCTGATAATGGGCATCCTTTGATATGCCACCAATTTTGTGGAATAAAATGTTGTTGTTCTTTACATAGACATCCCCTCATGTTAATTCTATCATTAATCCAATATGGTTCAAAACTGGGAAAACGCTTTGTCTTTCTCCATCATGTTTGCTTACATACTCTGTTGTCAACTGTTAAGTGTTTAATGGCTCTTTCTCTATTTGTCTCCTGGAACTGTCCTTCTAAACAGTCACATGGCAGTTATTAAAGTTACAATAGGGAATACTGCACCCTTGCACTACAGACATAAAGCACAATGCAAGTTCAACATTCTTTACAGAGAAAATCAATAGAGCTTCTAACAAAGCAAAACCTTCAGCAGTTTCTTATCCAACTCATAAACGCCTCTAGTTCAGCAAGTACAAGATGAATGACAGATAGCACTGAGCTAATTTCAAGAAAACAGCGCGAAAGCAAAATCCTCAAATGGCCTATTATTCCTGAAACCATTGAATTTACACATTCATTTGTCATTATATATGGGGCTGTGTCCTATTACATGGTTAGGACAGTTATTCTACTGATTAAATAGTACATCAATAAAGCCATCTAATGCATCATTATCAAAGCTTAACCTTGCAAGCATGTTAAAATACTGGTGTTAATACATTCTAAATTAATTAATATTTTATTAGGAGAGTGGTTTATAAATGTACTTATTTTCCAGGCAATCCACACTTCCTTTTTTGTTTCTTTCTTTCCTTTAGCTTTGCGTTATTGCCCCAGTAATAAAAGGATGTGCCCCCTCCCAAGCCCACACTGAATCATTGCACTCCCACCTTATACTTATTATCCAGCTAAGAAGAATTCATTAAAAACTTTGTTAAGACTTGATTGCTTTCTGCTTACATATGTAGAAGCTCTAATGTTGGGAAAAAGTACAATCGGGTGGTTACGGTAGAGGGCTTAAGCGATTACAGTATGTCAGTCTCACTGACAGTATGTTTTAATAGTTAAGAGAATACCAGACCACAAAATTTCCTTGTAAGGAGTTGCAGCCAACTAATACCATCATCACTGGTGTCTTCTGATAACTTTCTCTTCTTCTTCATTTACATATTTCTTCCACTCTGCTAGCACACTGCAGAAACTACTTCTTGTAGCATCATAGAGGAAGGCTTCACTATCATTTCTGAATCTGTTTTCTTATTGAATAACTTTTTTAATCCATGTAGTAAAGGTGAAGCCAATGCCGACATGTTGATTTCACTGAGGTACATATAAATTGTTTATTAGATGACTACTCATAACTAGATGTTACACGTGAATCTAGCCAGCGCAAATCACTGAGATTGAATTCAGCAAGAACGGCAGTACCACGAAGACAGGATGCCAAGGAAAGTTCTCACTTTTCACTGCATAGCGGAGGACTATGGTTAATATAGCAAGAAGTCGTGAAGTAAAACAGATGGAAGAAGCATTCTGAGTGTTAGGGAGGAAGCCAGAGCAGTAAGTAGTAAAAGGAGATTACTTGTTTTGCATGAGCAGTCAGCATTCTGGTCAGACTTCTGGGTCAGATTTTATAAATACTCATTTTCCAATCCTATCTTTTTTACTATTAAGCCAACAATATTACTATAGTCTCAGAGAGATTAGTTCTGAGAATGGATGTTTGTCACTTGCCTGGTTAAACCAAAACTTGAACTTTCTAAAAAAACAATTCCTTTTTTTTTTTTTTTTAACTTTTCCACAAACAAGAAAACAAAGCCTAGTAAGTCTACATGAAAGACAGCTGTGACTTGACCTACACAGTTGCAGAAAGGGTGAACCAGGTAGAGGACTCTTAGTCCTATTAGTCCCTGTACAGAGAAGGTGGCTAGGAAGAGGCTGGAATGATCAGAGGCTGATCATTCACTGAGCTCCACCCACAATATTCAAGAGTCCTGTTGCATTATAACAAGAATATATTAATGCAGTAACAATAACTTTAGCACAATGATGATATGGCTATTGTGCACATTAACCAAAGGATAATCACCTCTTCTAATTCTCCAGTAGGTGAGCAAGACTTTAGTGTTGTTTATCCAGATTATAAAATCAGTACAGGTAGGTGTAATGGTATTGTAACTTGTGAAAATGGAAATCACAAGTATCTGTAATGGTGTTGTGGTAATGTATGATAATTTGAAAATTTTCTTATAAATCTTTTTATAATCCCCAAATTAGTCAAGAATACAGAATATCTACTGTTGTTTGACATCATCACTTATGATTTTTCAGATACCTGACAGCATATTTTTAAACTATTTTATCTCCGTTGAGCCTATCACTTGTACCTTTTGTGTCCACCTACCTGAATTGCAGCCAAGAAAATTCAATCAGATTAGCAAAGGATGATAGATTATTTGAATAATTGTTTTCTGAGCATCAAACTCTTACAAATTTAATTCAGAATGACTTATCTGTGACCGCTACAAAATCCCTCTCAGATAGTATCTGGATATAATGGCATCAAGAATCAAGAAGGAGAGAAATATGGGTTTCAATTGAGATCCACTCTGCTGCTAGGACCTGATACAGAAAAACCTTTAAAGAAGTGTTTTATTTGAATGGAGAAAAATCCTTGTATTTGTTGTGCTGGAGGTGATGACACATTTAAATCTGTCCGTTTAAGAATGTGAGGAACCCCAGGAACTGCGTTTCTGGGCCTGCCCATAAGCTTTTACAGTCCTGCTGATTCAGGGACTTCAGGATTTCTCCTATTTTCCCCAAAATAACTGAGAATTTCTCTACTGATTCAGATCAGCATGTGAACAGACTGGTAATGAGCAGGTACCTTCACTTGGAGGGAGCGCCTTACTGAGGGGAGGCTCTGTCTGGCCAGCCTTTCAAAGACCATCATTATTTTCTTTTTTGCTGTTTGCACTGACTCCTGTACCATACCAATTGCCAACTACTGCAGCAGCAGAAACAGCAAAGAAAAATTACAGTCTCAGTGCTGCATGGGTTGGCAGAGCTACCCCGCCTAGGAAGTTTTCAGGCACTAGGTCTACAGCATCTAGGGGGTTTAGAGAGAAGCATGTTGAAGCACGGGTAGGATGGGGAACTGCCACTGAGCTACTTCACTCTATTGCAACGCTGCTAAATAGTCTCATCAGGTCCTCCAGGTGGGACTGCTAAATGCTTCAGCGGGTAGCAATCACAAACCCCAACTGCTGACTCCCGTGTGCGAGCAAGGACAACATGTTCCCTACCTAAAGGTTCCCTTGTACCCACCGTAATGAACTGGCAAAGAATCAGTGCTAATTTGGCAGGGTGAATGCTTGTGGACTTGAAAAAGAGCCTTCATCTGATTTTCCAAACTGCGAAAAAATGTAAATCATGCTATCCTGTTTCAAAGTCTATTAGAAGGTAGCAATGATGTATAGTTCAACCTAGTACCTTTCACAGTGACTAATATGCAGCTTTCCTGGTGTTCACTAGGATGACTGGTGATAATGATAATGATGAATATCCATGCAAAATACCTGAGGTTTTTGGAAAACGGTTCCCTTTGACTCATTAAGTACATAGGCTTCACCAGCAAGATAATGTGTCAAAAGCTATTTCTGAAGAACACAAGCTACTACTTTGTTTAAACAACCCAGGATAATTTTAAAATGACTGAATGTGCATGGGGATTGCAAATGTAAAGCAAAAGTAAATTTTCCCTCCTTTAAGACTTGTCTTTACATTAGCCAAGAAAACATTAAGGTTACTCTCACTGCAGTCATATCTCAATTTTATACTCATAGAATTTTGTGATGGTAATAAATTCTTTGAAAAATTAGTATCCCCAGTACGAAGAACTGCAGCTGATGTGCTAACTGCATACGGAGAGAACCATGGCAGCTTACTTGTAACATTTAACCTGGAAATGTAAGAAATAAAGTAACTCGTTCACTGTGTAGTCCTGACATAAACCAAAATAGATGCAAAATAATAATACACAATCAAATCCAATGCATGCCTACATGAAGCAGCAAGTGGATGTGACTGGCTCTAAACTGAGTTAATGCGTAGGCTGCTTCCTTCACTGAATGGAATCAGATGGCAGATAGTGAACTTCAGGCATGATGTGTCTCAGATATATTCAAGCTTGAAATATAATGAAAGGAGTAACTGTCATTTACCCAAGAACTGCCTGTATTAAATGGACGCTTAGAAGAAGCAAGCGGTATAAAGCAAGCATAAAAGCTAGCAATGCCTAGGTGATGCTCTTTTCTCCTAGGGAACTGTACGAAGTTTGGACAACAAATGAATAAGAATAAAAGCATAGAAGAACTAGTGTAGCCAATCTCAAGTATCATAGTAAAGGGGGGAAAAGGAAGGAGGAAAAAAGAAAAAAGCAAATAAACAAAAAAAAATTGAATACTATATGAATAATTGTGAAAAATAATCTTTTCTCTAAAAGGAATTGACCGTATCTAGCCATTTATCTTCTAATATTGTCAACACATACTTCTGCTTCTGTCTTAGAACAGCTTATTTAATATTTAGGAAGTGCCACTGTCGTTTTCCCCCTCTACCTTTCTAGTTGCATCCTTTATGACTGACTGCTTGTTGCTAATGTCAGTGTCCTCAGGGAGAGGAATCATCATCCCCCTTCAGTTCCAGTCTGAGGCCAATGAGCGTGAAGAGAGATGGCAGTTTGAGGGACTCTGCAGCATGGAAACATGTCCAGCATGGAAAGAGAAGAAGGATTGCTCAGTAAAAAGCATTTTGGTTTTTTTCTGCCAGTCTGTTAGGGAGATGTACTGGTGCTTGCATTTCCTCCCAAATGGGAAAATAAAGAGCTATCACACCTCATTTTAATTGTTTCAAACAGAAAAAGAATATCAAAAAATGTTGTGATATTCTTAGAATTAAAAATATTGCATTTATAAATAATAATGTGCATAATAAATTAAGCACATCTTAATTTGCAATATTGCACTAGGAAGGAAAATTCATCCAAACTCCATCTGCCTTTCACTGTCCATTATAAATGCATTAATAAAATCAGGCTTACCAAATAATCTGACAAGGCCTAGAGATAATGACAAAATGTAGTCTACCTTTACAATTATATGGATATGCCTGCACAGCCCTTCTTGTTACCTGTATCCTTGAAAAGACTGCCTCTGGGTTGCAGCCTGCCAGTTAAACTATGGGGAGTTGGAGAAACACAGCTCTTAACAAGGAAAATATGAATTTCCTGCAAACGTTCCTGGTAGTAAATAGAAGGGATCTCTCTGCCCACACAGCCACAATGCCCTCATCTGCCATCCTGCTTGCCAGCCATAGCCAAATATGTTTACTGGGTGACCAAAAGTAACTTGCTATTCCTGGATAACAGCTTTATCCTGTTATACTTGAGGCTGCTTTAACGACACTAAAAATGCAGACCTCATGGCTACGCAGTAGGCTAACAGAATTGGGCACCCACTGCATTATGGCTCAACTTAACATGATACATGATGTCAAAGCTAGAAAATCATTTTGTTTCTTAAAGTGGACAGGAGATGTGATTTAAACTGCCTGGGTTGGAGTCCTATAATCAGTCATCCAAAATAAATTTTATTATTTAAGACTTACTCAGAGGCAGACAAGCTGACAACCTATTTTTATGCAATAAAAAAGTTTATAGGCTCTCATAAACATGTAAATTACTTCTTCATACACGTTCTGCACACTGATTTCTTTTGTTTCATATGTAAGACTTTCTGTTGTGCTTTGTGACCGTGCCGAGCAGTTTCTATTTGCAAACACCCCACACTGGGGTTTTCTTTGTCATTAACAGCACCAACCTAAAACTACTCTCCACACATGCCCTGCGATAAAAATATTACTTTGGTACATAGGTTTGAATTAACATAGAATATTCCACCTAAACTCTCTAACAGCACCTGACTTTGTGTAGATACATGTTTGGTATTGCAAATTTGTTTGCTAGATTTTGCTATTGTTTTGCTGCAGATGGGTGCAAGCGAATACTAGCTGTCACCTGCGTCCTGAGCTGGGTGGTGGGATGCGCTGGCTTGCAAAAATGTTAACACAGGTACATGACTTTCAGAAGGAAATGGGAGTGCAGGAGATCACACCTCCCTCCTCACATGGTCAGACCTACAAGTAGTTCCCAAATCATACTAGCTTGCATTTTATGAACTACCAGCTGCTCTGTGCTTACAACACAGGGTTGTAACAACGTGGTTTTGGTTACACAAGGATACTAGGACATATAGGTGCCCTGATCATTTCTCCTACACAAACTGTGCATAGTCCTATGCAAACTGTGGCATATGGCCACAGCATGATGTTCACTTCTCTAACAGTGAACTTGCCTCATGTGCAGGTGTGCTGGTTTTGGCTGGGATAGAGTTAATGTTCTTCATAGTAGCTCGTATAGGGCTACGTTTTGGATTTGTGCTGAAAACAGTGTTGACGTTCTCGTTGTTGCTGAGCAGTGCTTACACAGAGTTGAGGCCTTTTCTGCTTCTCACACCACCCCACCAGCGAGTAGGCTGGGGGTACACAAGAAGTTGGGAGGCGACACAGCTGGGACAGCTGACCCCAGCTGACCAAAGGGATATCCCACACCATATGACGTCATGCTCAGCATGTAAAGCTGGGGGAAGAAGAAGGAAGGGGGAGATGTTTGGAGTGATGGCTTTTGTCTTCTCAAGTAACCATTACGCGTGATGGAGCCCTGCTTTCTTGGAGATGGCTGAACACCTGCCTGCCCATGGGAAGTAGTGAATGAATTCCTGGTTTTGCTTTGCTTGCGTGCACAGCTTTTGCTTTACCTATTAAACTGTCTTTATCTCAACCCACGAGTTTTCTCACTTTTACTTTTCCAATTCTCTCCCTCATCCCACTGGGAGGGAGTGAGCAAGCGGCTGCGTGGTGCTTAGTTGCCAGCTGGGGTTAAACCATGGCAGCAGGGGAAGTCTCAAGGGCCACCTCACAGCATCTCAGGGAACAATGCTGGAGCCAGAGCAGATATATGAGCCTTTAATGTTTGATTGGACCTTACTGAGAAGCTACAAATATCTCCTCTCCAGATCTGGCGTCCCAGAGTAAAGAAAAATAACACTCAATGATATAAACCTTCCAATATACATTCCACTGGCCTTAAGTGCGTTATGATGTTTTCCAACTTTTATGGAAAAGAAAGATTTTTCAAGAGGACATTTTTTAAATGTTTCCACAACAGCCTGTTTTCCTGAGTTCAGAAGAAAAACAAGAACAGCTAAGAACTATTGGACATAGAATCATAGAATCGCATGTCTTACTGGTCAAGGGCATTTTCAGAGAAACAGGAAAACCCAGCTATTTTTATCTCATTTCATGCCCTCGTGGGTTAGGAAAATGAGCCAAGTCTTTTAAAATGTTTTACTGCACTTAAATTGGCTTTTGCCTCAAAATGCAAATCCTCCCTGCCAACACATAGAGAATGTAAAACTTGCCAATTGGATGACAAGCAGGAAAAAGAAGAAGATTGCAAATGATGTTGCAAAGATAGAAGATAAAATACACAGCCTAGTAGGAGATAAATGTATAAAGATTACTGCCATGTATATTAACTCCTGTGTAATCTGGAGATGACTGGAGTAATGACAGTATTACTTATACAGCTGTTCATGTATTTAAACATTTCTTTCCTGTTATTTTAAAGGATTACAGGCAAATGCAAATAAATGCTTTTTCATGCTATCCAACTAAGGTGAACCAAAAAAAATAGTCTATAAGTGATGTTTTCTTTTTGCTTCCAGGTAGTAATCAGGCTTCACCTCTGAAACTCTTCCCTTTGCTACAGTTTCAGTTGTCCTTCTTCCCTTTGTAAAAACGTGAAGACCCTAATACTGAAAACATCCCTAGTTGTAACCCTGGACAGATCCAGAAATTAGATCAGATCTTAGATATCCCTCCCCTGTTACTTGCAGACTTGCTTGTCTCCCAGTTGGAGTCACTGATTTATCCTAAGATGAGCCAAATTCTACTGAATTCAAAGAGTTTTCTTTAAGTGATTTAATGGGATGTGAGATATTTGTGATGATACTTTCACTAGTTTCTGATATTAGGAAAGAAAAGAAATTTTTTGTCTACTCAAAGAATAGGTATAGCACTAGAGAAGTTCACTGCTGGGTTTTGGAAATGACTTTTATATTTTCTGTTTTTTTTCCTTGAAGCAAATTTTTGGGCTCCCAAAGTTTAAGTGAATTTCTTATCTGCTAAGATATATTCTGTAATCTTTATTAAATACTAATGCTGAACAAGAATCACCGCTTCTCTGTGCTTATAAAAAATAGTTGTCCCTAGAATGTGTCATACAATTATTCTTTTTTTTCCCTCTAAGATTGATTTAAATACTTTTAAATATGACATCAGCCTTGAAGCTTTTCATAGGAACAAAGACATATAGGTCAGGACTGTGTCAAAATGACATTTAAATGTCAGACCAGCACTTACTTAATTGAGATATGAAGTAATGTCTGCCTATTCACCGAAAAAGTATTTAAGCCTATTTCAAGTGATAGAGACAGTTCTCTAGTAATGATGCTTTTGAGTGGCTCCAGGAAGATGTGGAATAGAAACTGAGATAGATTTGATGGGGAGAAATAGTGGGGAATAAAATTAGGAATTCTCTATCGGTCTGACATGAAGTCAACATGACCACATTACATCTGTACTTGCACACAGTATGAATTAAAGCAAAGAAAAATCATAGTATCATAGAATCATAGAATCATTGAGGTTGGAAAAGACCTCTAAGATCATCGAGTCCAACCGTCAACACCACCA
>NW_008794167.1:1343006-1348235 GCF_000699145.1 Aptenodytes forsteri | reverse complement strand
AACTCCATTCACCACAACTCTCTGGGCCCGGCCGTCCAGCCAGTTTTTGACCCAGCGCAGAGTACACCTGTCTAAGCCGTGAGCTGCCAGCTTCTCTAGGAGAATGCTGTGGGAGATGATAACTTACTTTTGTGAAGCACCGTAGCTGAAAAATAACAGAAAAGATCAAATGCCACAAAGTTGGGGACAGAAAAGACTTCTTTAACATAGCTGACCCAACATTGCCTCCACCCATTCGTAATGAAAAGTAAACACAGAGGAGGCCAGGGACTTCTGTGCCAGGAATCTGCAGTCAGAGATGACAGAGGATGAGGAAAGGAAGACAGCACTATTGAAATGCAAAGACAGAAAACTGAGTCTAAAGACTATTAAGTGAAAGGTCTTTCAGGGAGAATATTATGGAACCGCAGTCTGATTTTATATCCCCCAAATGAGGGATTGCCTTACTTACAGCTTCCCTTGCTAAATACTAGTTTGAGGTGAAGACCCTCCTCCTGGTTGAGGACTTCCCAGCAGGGAAGATGAAATGGACTTCAGCTCCCTCAAGCACTGCTCCGGCCACAGGACAGGTTGGGGTAGCGGTGAGTGACATGCAAAGACCCTACTCCCAGGCAACAGCTTTCTTCATCAGTGCCATCAGCCATCCCTACCTCCTTCCGTCACGTTTTTAAAAGCAGGTGGCACACTTGGGGAAGGACCCGTATCCCTGGAAGAGGTGCAGAGTTTCTCCTCTGTTCTTCCAATGACCTCATATGCATGTGTGTGTCAGCACCTTGGGGTGAGTTCTATTTCTGTGGCTGGGATGTCCTTGCCTGCTGTGAGACCACCCGGGAGGGCACTGATGCGTTCTGGATGAGATGCAGGTACTTGTCTGCTAGGAAGAAAATGGACCACACTTATTAGCTAATTTCTCCTATGCAGGTCACAGAACAGCTGTCAGCTAATTACCTTCCCTGACTGGTAGCCTAAATTGAATTTGAACTAGGAGTCTGCAGGTAAAAAGTTTTATAGTCTATTTCAAATCTCACACCTTTTTTCCCTACTTTGTTGGGGCTGGGGAAGGGAGAGGATGGAAAGTTTCCGTGTCTTCTTCCCCACAGATTATTAGTTTTCACTCCAGAAATTCATACTTTAACATTGTTGATTATTTTATGGACAATTATCAATGTATTTTTTATGATGTACTTAAGAGCTCAGAAATTGAGGGCTTGCTATGCTGTACAATACTTTTAAATTACGGGACAATCTGCATTCATGTCGTGCTGAGAATTGACAATATATGGGTACGTTAACTGACAGGAGGACACTGTCCTTGCAGTCTAGTACACTTTATGCTGGCTCTGACAAATACAGCAAGCAGACATTAAATGCTGCAGACATTCAAAATACCCGAAGTGCATTTTTCATCCAGTATTATTTTTCACAAATATGCTTAGGTGACAGTTTTTTTAATATACACTGAATAATATGGGTCATGGCATTTGCCAGCAAGTGAGAGAGCTCCACCAGCAAACATTTTATTAGGTGCATTACTACTTAGTGTTCACACCATCTTAATATTTACATTTCCTTTTTATTTGGTGAATTACCAAGGGCTACACTGTGGCATTTAGCTTAGCCCTACATTAAGGGGCTGTGCAAAAAGAAGGACAAGCGCCGAGAGGTGGAATGCATCCCCGAATGGCACACAACACAATGGAGAGCACAAAACAGTGTTTCTCTTCAAGGGGTGGAGGCTCTACTTTACGGTTTTGGTGCCTGAATCCAAAAAGTGTTATGGGCACAGAGGGTATTAGCTACCCTACCAAACCCAGCTGCCTCTGAATAGGAGAAGCTCACAAACTCCCTGAATTCAGGAGTCAGTGTGCTGAGGTTTAAAGAGGGTCAGCCTCAGGTTTGCCTGGACTTAGATTTCTTACATGTAGGTCACTGGGCTAAATCATGACCACTCTTATGGGGGCTAGAGGAGGCAGGGGCTCCTTATGCCTTCTCCTCTCCAGCTGTGTGGCTGTAACAAAAACATGTCCTTACAGCCTAGTGTAATTTAAGGAACACGTGCACAAAAAAACGTTTCGGCAAGCATCTCAACATTAGGATTATGGAGTTCTGGTTCATCACATTGACATACTTATCCCCACATATCTATCTGTAAGTTCATCACCTTCTTATTCAATTGAAAATAACTCAATAACCTGTCCAGAATATTTTAAAGACTATAGAAAGAAGAAATAAAACAGTCTTTCCATACCTTTATATTCTGGGTGTGTTTATCCCACACAGAGACATTCTTATACTAGCACCCATACGAGGAGATGCATCCACATCGCTAAGAGCAATGCCACAAGGAGATGATCTCCCAGAGACAAAAGCAGCATAGACACGTTAACACTGTGCCCCACGCACACAAATAAGACCTGTCACTTGCCAGCACTAGCTAACACAGATTCTGCTTTGGGCTGACATAGCTGTATTGCTCTTGAGGACACTCAGAGCAGTCTGGGGATCTCTACAAGAATGTTGCTCAGTTCAAACATGACCACAGACATGCAGTGTCAGGCCCATCAAAATGTTACAGTGAGGATGTTCTCAAGAACCTAGAGGTAGGGTGAGGAAAAAAAAGGTTATGCTATTTTGTAAGCATGGTTCTGGCTGGCTTGTCATGTCCACAGACTCATCATTCATCAGACAAATAATTCAGATCTACCTCTTTTAAGTATTGTTTTCCATTTCTGTTTTCTTCTATTCACTTTTGCTAATATAATAGTTTGGTTCATATTCCCCTATGCCATCACTGGTTTTTGAGTATGTGTCCAATGCAGAACCACAGCTCTAAATTTTCAGATTGAGTTCTCTGGAATTGACCCAGCATTGGGATTTTGAATTTGGGTCATAGACAGCTTTTTAAACTCAATTTGCTTCTGACACAACATCCTTGAGATTGTCCAAAGACAAGCAATGATTTTTTTTTTTTCACTTCAAATTAAAACCTGATTTACTGAGCTTTACCCACCCTGTGACACAGCACTGCACCACCACAGCTGCCAATCAGGATGCTGCCAAATGCTGATTTTGGAACCCAGCATCCCAGCAATCAGCAGCACTGAGAGTAATGAGTACAAAGCTCATATTTTTTTCATGAGAAAGAAGTTTCCTGTCCATCAGTGCTCAACTGAGTCCTACTGTTTGGACCTTGCAAAGTTTGACCCATTTAGGAGAGGGCAACAAAGTTCCCATGCTATTTGTTCTGCAAAGTAAACCTCCAAATGGAAACCACAGGCATGTCAATTTTTGTAGACTGTATTTCAAAGACACACACAAACATAGTGGCATCTATTACTTCACAATGCCACATTACCATGGCAAGATTAGTATTCTAGTGGTTATTTGCTCTTAGAAATATTGGGAATGGGGATCTGATATGAGAGAAGTCTCCTCCACACACTGAGATAACTTGGGGAATTGCATTGCATTCATCATTATCATCATCACCATCCTACCTAAGTCATCAGGGTTGTCAAAATACTTTTCAAAGATGATCAGATAGCCTTTTTCTATTTCTTTATACCCCTTTCTTCCTTTCTATTTCCCCACCATCACCCATTTTTTCTAATAACGATTAACAGGTAGGGAACTAAGGTACAGAGAGTGAAATGGTTTGTCCCCCATTTAGCAGCAGAAGTGACAAAGGTGAAAAGAGAATTATGTCTCCTGGGTACCTGCTGGTCATGAGACAACATCACCACCCTGTCCCAAATTTAAGTCAGGCCTACTTGCACAGTTATAAAGCCTCTTGTTTTCCCTCTAACCTCTTCATGGTGAAGTCAGGATTTCTGTCCAAATTAGCATTTTGATTCTGGAGTTCTGAAATATCTGTCCTGACATGCGGATGACAAGGAGCTGAAAGAGTTTGATATACATTTGGAGGGCAAATGGAAACCAAAAATTGTGACAATCCACTGGAGATTAAAATGTCTTTGTTGCTTTATTTTGTGGGTCCTGCTGGTGCTTGGGGAGACTAAAGCTGCCTGAACACTACCCTTCTACTTGAGAAGCTGGTTTGACAGGAATTGAGTTTAGGCAATTTTTGATGTGTGGCTTAGCTCTTCTTTTGTTCTTGCCTTTTCTCTGCATACGCATGCACACCCTCTGGCTTCTGCACAGATTCCTCCAACCTTGCCAGTCTTCTTTCTACAACCTGGCCCTTTTCCTACACATGCACCTTTCTATCCACATGCCATGAGCTCCTCTTCCTAAAGATAAATCACTGCTAAACATTGAATGTTGCCTTGCCTGCCCAGTTCACACATCTGATCCTCCATCTTTACTGCAAATCCTTGTGTGAAATTATATGTTAGCTTTTACAGTAGATGTGCAGACAGTGTTAAATTTGTCAGCTGTGAATGCACCCTGGATTTTTCTCATTTTTATATAATTTTAATCTGCAGGAAGATCTCAGCTTTCTTGTAACACATTCTTTTACAAAAGAATCATGAGAAGAATGAAGGTTTGTGGATTTTGTCCTGAAATTAAGTCTTGTGCCATATTTCCAATGTTAGCCTTTGAATCTCTTCCAAGCTGGTATTAGTTACATGGTACAGGACTTATTTCCTTTTTTTCTTTTGGAAAAAAAAAAAAATCTTTTAATTGTGGCATTTAAAGCTGTCCAGCACTTTTGAGGATCTTGATCTAAGTGGTGTATTAACATTACATAAATGGCTGCTTTTTAAAATTATTTTACTTATGGAAAATCAAACACTTATTTTACGATTGATAATGATTACTTCTGCTAAAGGATGGTGTTGGTTTACTGATTAAAATGAAAGATAATGAGATATGAAAAAATCATAAAAAGGACAAGGAACCTTGCAGCAACCTGCTACACCACTTAGACACACACAAGTCTATGGGTCTGGATGGGATCCACCCAAGGGTACTGAGGGAGCTGGCGGAAGCACTCACTAACTGGGGAGGTCCCAGTTGACTGGAGGTTAGCAAATGTGATGCCCATCTACAAGAAAGGCTTGAAGGAGGATCCGGGGAACTACAGGCCTGTCAGTCTGACCTCAGCGCCAGGGAAGGTTATGGAGCAGATCATCTTGAGTGCCATCACGTGGCATGTTCAGGGCAACCAGGTGATCATAGAATCATAGAATCATTAAGGTTGGATAAGACCTCTAAGATCATCGAGTCCAACTGTCAACCCAACACCACCACCACTTCCACTAAACA
>NW_008794167.1:1326693-1341781 GCF_000699145.1 Aptenodytes forsteri | reverse complement strand
GCACAGTGCTAGGTTAATGGTTGGACTTGATCTTAAAGGTCTTTTCCAACCTAAATGATTCTGATTCTATGATTCTATGATTCTAGGAAGTGGAAGTTAAAGCCAGACCTATTA
The DNA here is from genome assembly GCF_000699145.1 of Aptenodytes forsteri. NCBI lineage: Eukaryota > Metazoa > Chordata > Aves > Sphenisciformes > Spheniscidae > Aptenodytes > Aptenodytes forsteri. Next base: position 1,341,667 of record NW_008794167.1, on the reverse strand, counting down.
AAATGAAAGGCACACCTTTTAACAGTGAGATTAATTACCATTATAATATATTACTAAAGAAAGTGGCAGGCTCTCTAGCTGTGGGTTTCCTCAAGACTGTTGTTTTCCTGGAAAATCTGCCACTGTGAAGCACATGTTTCTGCCCTTTGTAGGAGGGCCTGGACAAGATCCCACTACCTGCATTATGTTGGAGGTCAAGCCAGATCCCCGGTTCCCACTAGCAAGGTATGTCTCTCTTAAGGGGAGCTTACAGTGCTGTGACTGGTGGAACCTGTTCCCAACACACCCTGTCTGTACCCCTGGGCACAAACACCGTGCTGCAGGAGGATGGCAGAGAGAGGGGCAGGTTGCATGCCGATTGGTGCTGTCTCTCTGATCTGGCTCTCTCTCAAAGTGAAGAAGCAAAAGAGCAGCAACAATGCTGTAAGACCCAGAAGGAGAGCTTCAGAGATGCAGAAAGGAGCAGGAAAGGCTGCATCGGTGGGTAGGTTATACTCTGTGCTTCATCCTCCCTTCCAGCCCAAAACCCACGGCACCAGACATCTAAGAGAGAATGGAGACGCAGATCTGAGCAGCAGGGTCTGGATGAGAGGCAAGCAGGTGACAGAAACCATAAGGGCTGGGCTGAGAGTGGTCTGGGAGAGATGGGATGAGAGGAGACGGAGGCAGTGATGAGTGCTCAGCAGTGGAGCAGGAAGAGAGGACAGAGATCATGAGTCCCAACTAGCATAGAATGGGAACTGATGTGCTGACTCTGGTTCTGCAGATTGGAACCCCATCAGATCAGCATGTACCTTCAGCACATAAAGGTATGAAGAACATCTGCAGGTTGCCTGGGACTCTTCTTTCCTCTGTGTGGTGGATTGGCCAGCAGCCAGATGCCCACCCAGCTGCTCTCTCACTCCCCCTCCTCAGCAGGACAGGGAGAGAAAATAGGATGAAAAAGCTCATGGGTCAAGTGTCATGCTTTGAAAGTCTGTCTAATCTTGCCTTGTTTCACACATCTTTACCTCTCTAGTCCCTTAAACATCACTACTGCAAAAAACTCTGTACTAAAAGGTGGGAGTCTGCTCCTTTCCCTTCTTTCTTTCTTTGGTGTGTGAGGTAACTATCAAGGGTAAGGTCACAGGACTGCAGACTGACAGACGCAGCGTCCTCTCTCCGTGGTTTCAGCTGGCTGGACATGAGCTCAAAACCTATATTAGCAAAGTGTCATCTTGTGCCTTATCATAACTGCTCTCCTTCCTCTCCTGAAGAGGCCTAGGCTCTTGCACGTTATCTAACTTCATTTCTGTCTGCATCAGTATAGGCAGTTAATCTTGGCTGAAGTTAATGGAGATTTACATTAGTACTAGCAAGATCTGAATCAAGTAATATTGGCAGAACCAGGCCCAAAGGAAAGCCTGGAGGAACTGATAGGTTCCTCCAAGCAAATGATAAAATTACTTAAAAAATCCTGTTCCTTTGACAGATTTCTCACGCTGAATATGTTATTACCATATATTATTTCCTTTTTCTTTTTATAGAAACTTTGATATTCAATTTTTGGGTATAACTTTCAAACACTAGTCTATGTTGAACTTGTAGGTTCCTGGAAGCTGATGACTGACATCAGTGATGAAAGATGGTAAATAATTATGATTCATAAATGAAATGCTACAGCTAGGAGATGCTTAAAAAAATTAATGTTGCTCTTAATTAACTTTCAGTAGGAAAGAATAAAATAGTTTATAAAAAGTTTTAATAAAAATTAATTTGTAATTTTTTTGCTTTGGAAAGAAATGTTGAAGATCAATTATCTTTGCTGAAAAATGCAAGATTCATGCTTTTATCAATCAATGAAGATCTGATTACACCAAAGAAACAATTAAAAATAGGACAGCAGATATAAAACAGCATTTTTTATTAGTTTTGCTAGAACAGAAATAGAATGAACAGCAGCACTGCAGAACAACTCAGTATTTAAGCAGTCTGTTGTTCTGTCACAGAGAAGAGATTCATTTCCAAATAGAGGATATAAGTACTTATGTGCTTATTCCTACTTTTTCCTCAGCATTGGATAAACATCTGCTTGCAGCACCCTATCTGCAAAAGGTGGAGTTTATGAGAAATGGTTATAAAGTGTTTTGCAGATCCAAAAAAAAAAAAAACCAAACATTTTTGTAATAGAACAGTAAGTATTATCATTGAATTATTTATCTAGTTTCCACTGTCAGCACTATGGGTGAGATTGCAAGTGACCATACATAACCTATACATGGGATAAGAAAGTACAAGAACTTTTTTGGGGGGCCATTCACACCTTGACTGTCAGCGACATCACAGTCAATGAAGCCTTTGCACATGCTTACCCATGCTCAGTCCATCCGATGCAACCAACGTGCTTTGTTAGGGAACAGAAAGGGACACAGCAAGGAATGGGCAAACAAAGCTCTCCTCTATTAAAGCCCTTTAAAACAGTGTATTCATTTTATAAATCACCTCTGGGGGATATATCCAAGATAACCTTCCTGAGAGAAAACCAAAATAACAGATCATCAAAGTTACAGATTGAAATTTTCCAGCTTCCCATAATTTGGCAAACTGCAACTGAGATTTCTGACTGCTGGAAGCAAATGATTAAGCCCATATTTATAGACAGACTTTTGTTTCCCCTTTAAGAAAATACACACACACTCAGAGTTTAGTTTCAGTCCACATATTTCAATATCTCCTTGTCTTGCTTGTCTTATTTTCAAGGGTTGGCATCCAAGGGCTGTCATGCTGCTTCTTAATAATTTTGACATCTGGTCAGGTCATTTTTCAGAATTAAATGACATGCAGCTTTCACGTTTTCCTTTTTCATCCTAGATAAACTAATGCTGAAACTTTCCTTTCACATATGGCAAAAGCATTTCCATATCAAGCTCACCACTGTTCCTGTTTAACTAAACTGCAAGATGACTGGGACACATCACAATATGCAGCATCAACCATGTCAGAAAAAAATACTTTTGCTCTCAAGAAGGTTAAGTATGCACTATTTAAAAAAAAAAAAAGAAGATCAGATGCTTCCTGCGTGAACTTTGGAGCAAAATCCCAACCTATATGCCTAGAGGATTGCCTACTGAAGGTGTGAGCTTGGTCTTTTTCTAACATACCCATGCAGACATTTATAGGTAATTTGATGAACTCATGCATTAGGCCAAAAATCATCCACATGATTGCCTAGTAGTCACAGATGCGAACAGAACAAGCATGCCTTTATAAACTGAGTCCGCTACTGGTGATCAGGCCAGCTCATAGGCTTGAACCTTGCCATAAAATTTGATTCACTAGTAGCAGTTTTATAATCACTCAGTTCTGGCTGATGTGGTCACATTTCCATACTAACACAGTATTTTCAAGAAGCAATGAACAACATATTTATTTATCATCTTAAGAGGTTCCAAAAAGAAACTTGGATATATATTTTAACGTGACACTCATTAGTATTTCTGTACAGGGAGCACTTTGGGACCCTCCAAAGTGCTACCACTAAAACCAATTAGTATCCTTGCAGCATGAGCTGCCATTCATCATGACAAAACATCTGCGATCTATTCTTGTATAATTAGTATGCATTTGTAATGCTGTAGATACTTTTATTTCTGTGTAATTTTTATGCTAATGCTGAAGGCAGAGAGACCAAACTCCTCGCTGCTCACTTTCTCCCTATGACTGAAGCGTCTCCTCCAGTTCAGCTGAGAAGGGGCCAGCAACAAGGGAGGGGAGGTGTCTGGGTCTCCTTCAGCATGAGAGAGAGATGTCCACGGGGCATAGTAGAGCCTTGACCTTCTAAGACAGGGCCACATTGCTGCTTGACAATCAGGGCAGTACAGAGACACTGGACATCTTGACAACACATTTATGAATAAACCAGTTTGTTGCACTTTTTTTGGGGGGGTGGGGGAAGAGAGTATTTTTAAAAGAAGGAAGAACCTTTCTGTTTCTTGGGCTTGATCTGTTTCTAAGAGGAGAACTTAGCCTATTAGAAGACTATGCAAATCCCAGTTTTCTTTTTTAAATGGTAATTACAGTCAGTGTAACTCATACCATTATTTGCACTGTGTGACATTATGTTAAATTCTTTTTCAGCTAATTTATTGTTTGCTACTGATCTCTAGTGCCCTTCAGACACTCTTGAAAATAATTATTTGGGGCTCTATTAAAATATTTTAATGAATAAAACCCCTGAATTATGCAAATCCCAGTTTTCTTTTTTAAATGGTAATTACAGTCAGTGTAACTCATACCATTATTTGCACTGTGTGACATTATGTTAAATTCTTTTTCAGCTAATTTATTGTTTGCTACTGATCTCTAGTGCCCTTCAGACACTCTTGAAAATAATTATTTGGGGCTCTATTAAAATATTTTAATGAATAAAACCCCTGAAGTACTAGCTGATGACCACCAGCAATATTTTAAACAGGAACAGGCTTGGGGCTTTGGGGTTTTGTTATTTTTAACATTACTGGAAGAAGCTGGAACAAAACTAATGGCGAACAAGCTTTCTAATGCTTTCTAATCTTGTGAGTCAAAAGAAAACCTAATACATTACTTCATACATAGGCACTGTTTTGAAAGGGTCTTGTCTCATTACTGTATGAAATTATGGAAAAACTATATTAACAGAATCACACAAAAGTGTTAGTTCATTTATCTGCCAATGCAGTGTGTTTTTTAAATCCTTAACACCTGAAGTCCCATTTTGACTGTTGTAAAACAAAGTGAGGTTGTGTACATTTTACAGTGTAAAAGATACTGCTCTTGTCCTGACTTCCTTTCAACCGTGGCAACTTTGATGCCACCAAATTCTTGAACGGAACTGCATTAATTCGGATAAGTTGGAGCCTGAGATGAGAACAGACTGACTATTCCTGTTGGGATATCCATCTATGAGTGGGGGAGGGGGAGAAAGAAAGAAAAAAGATTGCCTTATTTTGGATTCAATTAATCCATTTTCAAAACTGATAGAATCAGTTTGAAAGGAGAGGCTTTTAAATTGGGATTAGGTTATCCACACTCCTTGTTAAGAGGCATTTCTCAAAAATCAGTAATGAGAAATAGTTTCTTATAGTGGCAAACCTTTGCAAACAACCGTGGGAAAAGTCAGTTATACAAATCAAAAGTCAGAAATTCCAGATAATCAATAATGCAGCAGCTAGTTTTAGCCTGGCATTTTTTCTTCATCTCTGTTCAGCTGCTGCTGCAAACCATTCTCACCCCCTGCTCTGAATGGCAGAAGATCAGAGAGTTAATGATGTTACCAACATATATTACATTACAAAATTTCTGCTTCGCAGCATGTTAGCTGTACTCATTCAGCCACCTCCGACCACCCCTCCCATTTTAGGTTGTGCCTGTAACAGCATACAGCTTGAAAATAATATTAAGTAACAGATTTAGTCACAGTTAAAGTTCAAAACTGAATGTTTCCTGCAAATCTGAATATTTCTGAACCGCATTCTAGATCAGCATGTTAAAGATCGACATGAACACTTTCCACTAAGACAGGACCAAGTAAAATAAAGTAAAAGGATTCAAGAGAATGTGATTTATTTGCCCTTATTTACCTGAAAGCAAATGAAAGTATGCTTTATATAACTAAAATATGCTTTTGAATTGTTATGTACACTCATAAAGCCAACACCTTCCTTGTGAACTTAACTGTTTACATAAAATGTAAAATGTAAAAAAAAAATGTAAAAAAACCAGTAAATATGTACATAAATGTACATAAGTACATATGTACTTAGCAAGGACAAAGTCAGTAGTTTAATGTTATGTTTTCTTTGGTGTCACAAGAAAGTCTGGAAGAAATTGGCTTATTCTTAAGGGAGCACATCAACAGTGCAGTGCCAAACATCATCAGATTGTGACTAATGCTCCATTTTATATCTTAAATATTTTTATCTTGTATTTGTTTTGTGCTATCTGAAGTTAGGTTTCTGAGTGGGCACTTCAGAGCAAATATAAGCCTGTATGCTTCTGCAGTTTGTTTATATCTTAAATATTTTTATCTTGTATTTGTTTTGTGCTATCTGAAGTTAGGTTTCTGAGTGGGCACTTCAGAGCAAATATAAGCCTGTATGCTTCTCTGCAGTTTGAGAGCTCTCTTTTCTCCACCAATCCCCTCCTACTGCCTCCTTCCCATCTCCTCAGTGCCTTAGCCTCTCATGAACTAGACTCCTTAAGTCATTTAACACCCTTCTTCAAGAAGGCTCACTCTATTACCCTATACATGTGAAACAACAACAAGATGCCTCCTCCAGACACACTCTACATAAGCAGTCTCACGAGCTGATCTCTCATCTCTGGGAATCTCAGAAAATGACTCACATCCTTCTTTACCCCTCCTTTTTATCTCTCTGTCCCCTCTCATGCTTCTTTCTCTTCCTGCTCTTTTCCCCAACAATGAGTTCGATGGGGTGAGGCGCGCCAGTCATGTTGCGTACAAGGCTGAAAAATACACACCCCAGGCTTGACAGGTCCTTCAGGTAAAGAAGTCCGCCTCTGCAAAAGTGGCAGAAGACCATACATCACAACAACTCCATTGCAGTGGCAGGCAATCAATGAAAACACAGTAATACCAATAAAATACATACGAAGACTATGATGTTCACTATTTTTGGGCTGCATCTTTGATAAGATGTCAGTGACAAACCACTAGGAGTTGCCACAAAGCTGTGACACATTGATTTTCCGAAATTGGGGTCTCCGGCTATATTTCTATTAAAAACCAAAGAAAACAGGCATTCTTCCCAGGAGAGCTGTTGGCTAAGGAGTCAAGTAATTCAGAATTTGTGCTGTTTAATTTTAGCACTGCAAACTACCTAAAGCTCCTGTAAAATAAGAGTTTATTAGGGGCAAAATTGACAGTGAAGGTATTTTCTGCAGCTAAGCTTCCAAGCCAAAATGCTTGTATCTAAAAAGATGGGGGGGAAGGGCAGGAGAAAAGTGCTAAAAATATCTGGCCGTATTTTCTATATTGACAAGGGGCTGCTTAATAGAAAACCCTGCAGCAAAATATCTAATCCATCTCTGATGTGCAGCATCACCTAACATTTTAAGCTGCAAGATTTTCAGATGCAACCTTACTTTCTTTCCAAAAGATTTCCAGAGTCACTGGAAACAAACCAATTTGCCTATGTACTGACAGATACTAAAAAATTCAAAATTTGTATTTAGAACTACAGCAAACTTCTCGATGTTCTAGTTGTGAATGGAAGAAATGCAATTAGCATGTGAAAATTGAAAGGTGAATATAGGAATGTATGAACTTGACACCCATGTCTGTGCTCTGTGATGATATCTCTGCGGCTTTGGCAGAGTTGACTCTTGGCTACATTTCAATGACATTCTGTTTGAAAACATTCTGTTTAACAATCTCCCTGTCTGTGCCATGAGGTTCACTCAGCTCCTAAGAAGAGTTGAGACATTCCTACCATCTCTGTCATGTAGCCATCCTTGGGCTATGCTACATGAGCAGAATAAAAGAAGACTTAGCAAATCAGGCTATCTCCCTGTTTATTCACAGGCATTATTTTATCCAAATATAGAGAGAGGGTTTTTTTGTTGTTAATGCAGCAGCCTCCAGAAGGTAGCTGAGAATGAAAACGTAACTGAGAAAGAAGCTGCCTGAGTTGGGGGGGCAACAGACAGACCTGCTCTCATGCAGGCCGACGTAGTTGAGACAAGCAAGCAAAGGGAGTCAACACGTGCCCTTACTCTTGTTCTTTTGGTACAACTGAGATGGAGGAGACTAAATGATTTGCCACTGTCAAAAAGTGGGAAGAGCCTTCTTCCACGGGAAGTCATCCAACCTCCATTTCCTGAGTCCAGTCTAGTAGCGTGCCCTCAAGTCAGTATTGCCCTATTACTCTATTTTAGTAAAATTTTCCAGTCTCAAAACAATATTCCAAGATCACTCCTGTGATGCCAGCAAAGTCTTCACTTGCTAGGCATAAATACATCCTCAGCAGTCCTTTGATGGAAACATATCTACCACCAGATCTGAAATTCTGGAGCTGCAGAAAGATCCAGTACTTCAGGGACCCATACTCCCGACTAGCAGCGCAAGATTAGTACCAGGGTCGAGACAGAAAACCAGACATCTCTTTTAGAGAAAAAATAGAATAGTATGTATTAAATTGGTCCTTGTTTTTCAACACATTCTTTTTTCTGGTAAGTTCTCTATGCCCTATTAGTAACACACACTGGTTGACTGAAAGAAAAGGAAACTTGAAGGAGCCAGAGAAATACTGACTGACAGCAGTATGCTCAAAAAGCTGTCTTTCAAAGAAAGCTCATAAAATATGTAGCCCAGCTGTTCTTTACTTTCTAATCAGGCTTTCTGATCTAATGAAAGTTCATCCAGAATGACACTTCCTCATTCATGTGATGGTTCTGGCAAGAAAATGGAAAAAGCAAATAATGGGAAAAGAAGACCAACTTAATCCATTTCAGCTTAACTGTGCAGGTGAACTCAGGAGAAAATAGTATTAAACCAAAATCTGTGAAATTTTTGGCTCTTCAGAAACCTCTTTTAAATAGTAAATATTTGTTGAAGATTGCCCTGTATTATCGATGCTGCTAATTAGCTAACGAAATATTCTGGTTGTGCTGCTACATCTGGCCCTTCTGTCTGCTTAAAATATAAGTAACCATACCACTGTCCCCACTCATAACGTCATCACGTACCATGTGCCCTATGTTATAGATTGTGCAGCACTGCAGCACCTTCCGCTGCAAGCATCAGAAAATGCCTGCCAGTCTGCTAGCCAGACTGGTTGTCCCAGTTGCAATGGGTTTGCAGAACATGCCAAATTTAGTCATGTATATGAGCATCACCCGGCTGACAGCTACAGTGAGATATTCAGGGCAATTAAAACGGTGTTATTAATGGTAATCAAGGATTGACATCACCTCCTGCTCAGCCCATGTTATTCAATATAAAAAGAAGCTCAATTAATTCTGCATTCAGAGTTTGGGTTCACATTAAGTTGTGGAAGCGGCAATTAATTGGGGCTTCTCATTTTGGTAGGTTAAAAAAAAGAGGCATTTGGGTAGTTGTTTTCACTTTTAATAAGAGCACATTTTACTCTTAAGGTCAGAAGTGTGACATATGTTCTATCTCATGTTACAAACATAATGATGTATCCGGTCATCTGAGATATACGGGGATAAGGGGAAAAAAGGGAAAAGCAAGACAGAGAGACAGCTACAGCCCTGGTGTTGACATATGATTGTCTTTTTCTGTGCAGCCATCACTAAAATGCCAGGCTGCTAAATACCTTGAAAAATAAAACCACATACTAAAAAGAAATATTTACTTTTTTGGATTGGGAAACAAAACTCTTTTGTAGATCAGGCATTTAAAATAACTGTTTTGATATTCAGGCAGTACCAAGCAGTGAGACAGCTTGTCAGTGTTTCCTTTATAAAACACTCCTTTCTTAAAAAACATCGCATTTCTTGTCAGTTAAAAGGAAAAACGTTTAAATCAGCTTGTCTATTTTTGAAATTAAGATCAGCAAAAATCAAAACAAAACAAGATGCTTCAGCTACTTCCAAGTTCTATTTATACTTCTTCCTAGCAAAGAAACATTTTAACTTCTGAAGGAAAATCCAGGAAAGCCCGTATTAAGAAACATTTAAGCCCGATACTGCTAATTAGGCTATTTTTTTGGCTCACAGGCTGGACAGTGAAGATGCATTAATTTTAAGAGTTAGGAAGACATCAGCACTGTCATTTCCCATTACTTTCTGGGTAGCACATTGAGGAGCACAGCCTCAGGTCATCTTTTTTCTTCACATACAGAGCACTCGTTTTGCAGTGGTATTTGCACACCCAGAGGCAAAGTAATCTGCAGAGAGGTGTCTGATTGCACCATACTCCCCAAAGTGGGGAGATAACCCGAGTAGCAGGCTAATTTTCAGTTATCCAAATGAAGTACTGCAGACCAGACTCCAAGAGAAATTCTCAGCACCTTACTCCATGAAATCAATGAGACTATTTGCAGAGTAAGAGTATGGGCAGACAAGCAAGTTTCTGTCGGGTGAATTGCTCCGTCGGCTAAAATGCTTGGAGAAGGAATCAGCACGAGGTTGCTGATGCGCTCCGACCTGCACTCTGAGCAAATTGGTCAAGTGCCCATCCTATATAAAAACATTTTCAGTGGTGACTCACACATTTATTTAGAAATACAGTATCTGCTCTTTAATTCATTGACACTGGTGTACAGAGCAGCACTGCCAAAGTCAGTAGGGTTACACGAGTATGAGAAGGGAATCAGGCCAGTGGTATTTCTGAACAAAAGTGATGGCTAAGACTAAATGAATACAGCATCCCACACAAAAGGCTGCTCAAGAAAATATTTTTAGAAGCTTGCAGATCTGCCGCCTATCAAGTCACTCCCTCCGTTGAGGCACCCATTGAACTGCCTGTTTTACCGTAGTTCAGATCTGTCTCTAAAGGCCAGGTCTGACAGGCTGGCTGCTAATGCCAAGCCAAGAAATGGAAATCTGCGGGGCTTTCTCTACTTCTTGTAGACTGGTGACCTTTCTGAAGCCTAATACAACATGCAGTGTACTGATGTCTGGGGATTGCTCGCTATGATTGTATGCTGCCCGTTTGTAAAAACTTTTTACGGTAACTGTTTTGCTTGCTAAGTATGTTATATGGTATTTTGGTACGATTAGTGTAGTATGATGTAAAGCACAGCATTATGAAATAGTGGCATCCATTAAAAAATCAGTGTAGGTGCTGGCAAACAAAAAAGAAAGGAGAAAGCCAGAATGTATTACAATTTTATCACAGTCTTCCAATGAAATGTTTGATAAAGAGCCAGATTCCTCAGGTTGCCAGTGTGCTTTTATAACAACCATCACTCCTTTAGCTTCCATCAGTCCTTGTTTGCCCATGGAAAACTAAGAAGAATTGTAGCTTTAACCGTAGATTAAAGTATGAGATAGAAAAAAAAAAGACAATAAAAATTGCAACATGCTAGCCAAAAAAACACTTCCAAACAACCAAAACAAAAACCAGACATCTAAAATTCAAAAGCAAAAGATGACTTTGATTACAGCATATCCTTGGCTCAACCAAATACCTGAGCTTGAGAGTATGAGCCTTAGATAAATATTTCCTAGGATCTGAGTTCAGTCATTTAGCAAGCAGGTTTTGTTAATTCCCATCCCTTCAGGTGCACCAGCACTGCCCTCAGCAGCACCGGGCAATCCCATAATGAGAGAATGAGTTTATGCTTTTTCTCCAGTTTCCTTTCCACCAAATCATTATGAGGGCTGCCAAGTGAAGTTCTAACATCTGGGGATCACACTTTTTTTTTTCCTTGGAAATATCTGCAATCTGCTCCTTATTCCGAGAGCCAGGAAATAAGGAGAAGCAGTGGCTCCAGGAGCATCCCTGTGGACTTACAGTTGCTGTGGAAGTCCCAAGAAAGCTGACAACGTTGAGTTTCCTGCTGTCTAATCCCCACCTAACCTATGCCTGAACCTGAATTTCATCCACCATACTTAAATCTAAATATTTAAAGACACACAAACCAAGAAGAATCTAAGCGAATGACCTAAAAGCATGGATCTAAAAGCAGGTCAAGGAAAGTCTCTAAACTGGTAGGTAAAGGTGAGGCACTTGAAACATTATTTATTGTCATCTAAGCCTTATTGCAACCTCCTGTTACTAAAACATTTCATAGATGACATTTAAATTAATATGGTCGTATTGTAATTACACATAGCCTACACTTATGAAATACTAGAATTTCTAGTTTGAGCTACTCTGAGTATTTGAGAAATTGGGAGGAGGGGAAGAAGATGTGTGGTTATTTCTAATTATCTGAATCCTTTTATTTTGTCATGTGAAAAATTCCTTTGTACTATAAATTTATTTGTCAGTTTGTTGCAGAGTCCAAATGTCTCCTTTGCAGCTTTGAGCTGATAAATCCACATGACAGTATGGTGCTGTGCAAGCGTTTGAAAATAGTGTAGCCATCCACATGTGGAGGTGCATTTATGTGAAGGTTATAAACCTTCTGATCAACCCAAAGGCAATTAAATAAGCATACTGCCAGGAAACATGGCCATGTTACTTCGTGAGCTGGGCTGGCTTGTACAGACACACTGCAGGTACCTGCAGAGTGATTCCACTATTTCTGGTTCTGGGCTATTTTGTGTGTCCTATATTGTGGTGTCCAAAATCTCATTTCTTCCTGTTTATGAACTTTGAAAAGAAAAGTAGTATCATTCATGGTAAGCCAGAAGCACAGCTAGCAGCCGGGGAAGAGGGCACTGGAAGGAGTAAGCCAACAAGAAGAAAAAAAGCCCTTTGGTGCTGTTGCCTGAAGCTTCATTGGTGTTACTATTTTCTATCAAGCAGAAGGTTTAACTCCAGAGAACATCCCACATAACTGTCACCATATTTGTTCCACTGCTGCTACAGCTGCATGACATTGCACTGCATTAGGATAGCACAAAACACAACTAAGCAAAAGTCTGTTCTACCTGAGGATTAACATCTATTGTTAACCAGATGTCCACTGAGTCTCATAGAGCTGTAATTCCAAGCTCCTCTTCTCCACAATGAGCATTGCTAAGGTTCAGTCAAATCTATCACTCCTAAGACAGAATGACCCCTCCGAGAAAGGATGCCCTGCATCCCCAGTGATGCAGCAGCGCTGGCAAAAACGGCTGGCAGAGGACAAGGGTTGCACAAAGGTTTGTACCACCAGTGGATGAAACGTTGTGTACATATTCCCAAAATAAAACATTAATTTTAGAAAATTTTTGTTTTCATCTGACCTGTAGAAAAAAAGCAATTTCAAATACAAACCAAATCAGATATATAGCTTTCGAATATTTTCTACGCTGGGCTTTTTATCACAATCAAGTCCCCATCTGGGACAAAACACGTACGTTAAAGTTTTGGAATGTCCACCAGAAGGGAAATGTTCCTTTTCATTCAGTGCCAAGTCACTGTAAGCTTAACATACAGTGAGGAAATAATTTTGTATCTGCAGCAAGTAGTCTCTACAGTTATGGAATTCAGAAATTTTCCCTACTGAATTTACACAAAAATATAACTTACTCAGTTTAACTTTTGAAAGGAACTGTTTTTCTGAGTTGGCATTTCCCGGTATGAATTTGCTCCCGGTATGAATTTGCAAATGACACTTTCTAACATCCACTGTACTATTGTGTATTAAAAGAGCCCATCCCATATGCACTCTAGCAATATAAGTCTATCAGCTCTTGCACACATTTATCCAGCTGTCATTTATATATATGATGTTGTGGGTCCCAGGCCTGCTTTGGCACAGAAAATACTGTCTGTGATTTTTTTTCAATTTTTTTTTCTTGTTTGTTCCTGACAAATAAGAAAGTCAGAGAATAATTAAAGCCCAGACCAGAGCAAAAATAACCTCATAGTAAACAAGTGTGCTTGAGTAATATAAATGATAATTTATTTTACAAGCAGAGATTAAAAGAGCTTGGCTTGTTCAGCTGCTCAAAACAATAGCTAAGAAGGGATATGACTGTTCCCTACAAACATATCTAGGTATGTAAACATGAAGGAAGACAAAAATTACTTAAGCAACCTACAAAATATTGGCACAAGGACAAATGAGTATAAACGAGCCATGAATTAATTATGGTTAGAAATTAGGATAAGTACCTGAAATTAGAAGAACCTGTGCTTTCAGGCTGATTTATAAACAAAATTAGCTGCCCAGTTACTCTGTATTCAGCCTGAAAAGGAGTATGGTGGGCCTCTTACCAAAGTGCATGTGTGTGAAAGCATGAATATGTGTACATCTGACACATATCCCATAACATATACATTCCGACATGTCTCCCATAACATTTACTAGAGAACTATAAAGGTTTACTTCATTCTGCTTGTGAAAAGAAAAAAATTAAGTGAATATCCTTATGCCATCTGTTCTTTATAGAACTACTTTTAGATTCTGTGGGGTCAGACTCTTATGAACCTTCCCATAGTGGAAGAGGGTGAACACTGAGCCTGCCCCTGGACTCCCACACCATAAAAATCCCACTCTGTCCACATGCTTCCCCAAAACTGAGAGCACTCCTTCCCCCAAGGGGGAAATATGTTCTGATCCAAAAAATAAAATAGTAAAAATATTATTATGGCACACCCAAGAGGTTTTAGAGACATTGTGCTCCCTCAAGGTAGTGCAAGTCCTCATCTCCCCTACCATGAAGCATGTTTGAGCTTTTTTAACAGCTAGAGAAATCGGTTTTTTTAAAAAATATTATTTCGTAAGCTTGATTCTTTATACCCCACCAACTTGTAAACTATCTGTAAATGCATTTTAAAAATCATGGTATCACAGAATCATAGAAACATTTACGTTGGAAAAAATCTTTAAGATCATCAAGTCCAACCGTAAACCTAGCACTGCCAAGTCCACCACTAAGCCATGTCCCTAAGAACCACATCTACACGTCTTTTAAATACCTCCAGGGATGAGGACTCAACCACTTCCCTGGGCAGCCTGTTCCAATGTTTGACAACCCTTTAGGTAAAGAAATTTTTCCTAATATCCAATCTAAACCTCCCCTGGCACAACTTGAGGCCATTTCCTCTTGTCCTATCGCTAGTTACTTGGGAGAAGAGACCAACACCCACCTCGCTACAACCTCCTTTCAGGGAGTTGTAGAGAGCGATGAGGTCTCCCCTCAGCCTCCTTTTCTCCAGGCTAAACAACCCCAGTTCCCTCAGCCGCTCCTCATAAGACTTGTTCTCCAGACCCCTCAGCAGCCTTGTTGCCCTTCTCTGGACACGCTCCAGCACCTCAATGTCCTTCTTGTAGTGTGGGGCCCAAAACTGAACAAAGTATTCGAGATGCGGCCTCACCAGTGCCGAGTACAGGAGCACAATCCCTTCCCTAGTCCTGCTGGCCACACT
>NW_008794167.1:1305672-1323812 GCF_000699145.1 Aptenodytes forsteri | reverse complement strand
TCTCTTCACATCTTTAACCTGGGCCCCAGGGAGGCAGCAGACTTCCCTAAGAAGTGGGTCTGGTCTGCATATTGGGCCTTCTGTTCTCTTCAGAAGGGAGTCTCCTATGACAACAACACGTCTTTTTTTCTTTATGGAAGAGGTTTTGATGCAGGGCGTAGGCCAACTTAACCTCAGCGACACCTCCAAGCTCGATGAACCATCGTCCTCGTTATTGTTCAGTTCCACTTGCAGAGCCTCATACCTATTATGCAAAGGCACCTGGGAAGGTGGGGTAGTCACAGAGGAGATGCACCTGCTGTGCTGGGCAGGAATTTGTCGCCATTGCACCCTATCCCTTAAGCCATTTTTCAGCCAGGCAGAGAGAGTACAGGGAATTCTCCATATCATGCGTCCTGTCTGCCTGTTGGGCCTGTCTCAGGGAAGGAAGGGTGCAATTCTGGTAGTCTCTCTCTCTCTTGCACTCCCTGATGTTCCTCAACCTACTCACCTCCTCCCAGAGCTCTATCACTAAGCAGAGGAGTTCCTCTACTCGGGTGCACCTCCCACAGTGTGCTCACTGCTGCCGCCCGGTACTGGTGTAAGAGCAGGGCACAGCCTGCAGCCTGACACCTGGCTGGCAGCGTGTTCCCACCAGAGCTCTGTCTGGGAAGCTGCATCATTCGTGGTGGGTGCAGAGCTTAGAGAGGCCATGGCTTTCTGCTGGGTGGATACCATTGCTCCCTGGTCGAGCTAGCAGAGCTTCAGTGCCCTTCCTGCACGCCCTGCTGCGCAAACTGACACACAAACTGACGCGCAGACTGACGCACCACGCCCTATTTGCCCCCCCTGGTGGCAGCACTCCTGGTCACTAGCGCTCCCTAAGGCCTTCTTTTATACATGGAGGGGGTTTGGCTGCCGTTGCTCCTGGCCCTGCCCCGGTCTCGTCAGCCGCTGTCGCGTGAGCTGCGGGTTCCTGGCAGCTCTCTTGGCACCCCCTGAGGTCCCTCCAGTTTGGGAAACCCTACTGTGCACCGCGCTAGAGCGATACGCTGCCTATCGTGCTGGCACCGGAGCTGCTTTCCTTGGTGACTGAGTTCATCCTATACTTCAAATTATTCACAAACATGTCCAATAAATAATTCTAGTTCTGCAGACTGTTTGTAAAATGCATATTTATCTGGAATTGAAAATTCATGCTATGTAGCTAATTAGCCTTCACAGGGGGCTTAAGAAGGCCTGAAGGGTGCCTAGGGCTTGTGCTAGCTCTCGGCACGGGGATGTATTTCCCCTAACTGAATTTACATTTCTAAATTTCTTGAACCATTTTATCTGGAAATCAAATCATCTCCCCCCTTCTCCACTCCCGGCTTCCTACTTGGATCTCAGTACAATGTTTGTTTGTTTTGATCAAGTCTCTCCTAAAATAATGAAATACAGTCATGCTCCCTCACTAAGTTAAAGCATACTTAAAACTGTATCTTAAATTAAGTTTAGAAACAAGTTAGCCAGCAAAAAAGAGTATAAAGAAAATACGTGTCTTCCACTCAGATTTCTTGTTAGATGTTCATCTTTGAATTTTCTCCAGTGAATTTTATTTTCTCCATACTTACCACTTTTAGCTTTTTTTTTTTATTTCTGCATGCACTGTGCATTGTTTTTCTGTGCAATATTTAGACCTCTTCAAATGCAAAGAGACTTAGCTTCTATTTAGAATGATTATTATTCTTCCAATACCAATCCCATTTATGGATAATACCACATTACGTTACAATGAAAATATAAGATAGATAATTTATAAAAAATGAAGGAAACTTGTTCAGTTCCATAACCTCACAAATCACTCATGACCTTCAGATAAAAATTCTCATTTTTGCCTGCTAGGAGATAATACACATCATATAAGAATGATTTTTGACTCATCTCTCCCTCATCTTTTTCATCAATATTTAGAAAATTCATTTGTCAACATCTTTTATTTTTCAAGAAAATGCAAATACTTTCAATTGTCAAAGCCCTGTCAAAACAATTTTGGCTAGAATATTTTTGAAGAGTGTTGGATGGTCTTTGAGTGGAAAGCTTTGGGACCTGTCAGATCTTCTGAACGTGTTATACTTTCAGTGTGGCAGTACTGTGAAAATTTGGGTGACAATACTGGAACAGATCTCCACTGCACTGGACTTCGGACAAGCTTTAAAATTACTGATCGATATTTAGAAGTATCTGTGCTCAGTTGTGTATACAAAGACGAACTGTTAGAATTCAGAGAAACCAGAGGTTCTGTCAAACAAATAGCCACGTTATGTATCTAACTAATCTAATAAAAGCTATTAAAATTATATTTGAAAGAAAATGAACCAACTTTCAGATCAAGTGAGCCTATATCAAAACACATTGTTATTAAATTCAAATTCTGCCTTAGTAAGGAGAGTAGGACCAGAGAAACTGAGAAAGCTGTAGGTGTACCTAGATTTAGGAACACCTTTTTAGCAGGGCATGTTTATTGATATGCCTAGAAGTACTTGGCTGCATGCAGAAACATTACTTTTCAAGACAGAATTGCTGATGAGCAAATCTCATGTAGTCCTGCCTAGCCTTAAATACCTGCTTTAATGGTGGCACTTTAAGGAATGAGTCACAACGTAGAAGCTTAGATCCCCGAACGATGTAATTACTGAGAAAGGGCATGTCAGGTAGAGAGCGTCCGGACTCCACCTCGTTTTATTTCTTGAGCTGACAAAAGCTGCCATTTGTTACTTAGTTAAACCTGGCAGATTAATGACCTATCAAATTAGAGATGCTGTACACTACATCAAAGTCACAAACAACTTATTCAGATCCCTTACCTATTAAATCAAATCTATAACTGAGCAAACCACATCACCAGTGAAAAGCATTCCCCGATCAACCACGCTGAGATGCTAATCAATATCGTCATCCCAGTCAAGGACTTCATTGTACTGAAGTCCTGCAGGACAGCTATGACAGTGCAGTGCCTTATGGGTGGATGAGTTGATTCAGTGTAAATATGTTCTCCCTATAAACATGCTCCATAAATATGCACCATTCCTAGGCTAATCTCTGGAACTAAACTGAAACTCCCATCAATGGCTACTTAGAACATGAGAATATGGATTATGAACCCCAGGAAATCCTCAGTTTGAAACCCAATTTCAGAATATATCATCACGAGGCATCAGAGAAAGCTGTAAAACGTATTTCTACAGATTAAGCTCTCTTCTGTATAGCACATGTGCCAAGTTTGATGCAGAAAGATTTTAAATCAGCTGGGTGAGGCAGAGAAGAGTCAATATTCCTTTTGCACATACAGACAATGATCCTCATGTGCATGATGAGATTTTTTCCCCCTGAGCTAGTTCAGGGAGTTTGTTGTGGATTAGGTGAATCTGAGTTTTGTCAGCACCCAGAATATTAATAACAGAACATGTATAAAAGGTAGGTGTAGATCTTGGAATAAAAGGAATGGTGGGAGGACAAAGATGGCAGAAAGAAGGCAGAAATAATGGAATTTCTGGCCATCTAACCGTACAAGAACAAGAAAAACATTAGTTAACTTCTTCATGAGTCCTTGCCAGGGCTGTTACCTGCACTGCACCTGCTGCTGGTACCTGTATTCAGAGGTGGAAGGAAAGCAAGATTGCAGTATAAGAGAAATAGTAAAAGATGGGAACTCCCCAGCTGGACTGCCTTGAGGACATGGGTAGATGCAAGTATTTTGCAGGTGTTGGAGCAAAGAAATGTACAACCAGGTTTGTGACTAAAGAAGAAGGTCTTGAGCAAAATTGTTCCCTAAGAATGAAATGCCTGAAAAGCATTCACACTCTGGATAACTTCACTACACGTCCTTAGAGAATACAGCATGAAATGCTTAGCCTGCAGTTTCACTAACCATTGTGTTTCTTCTGTGTAGTCACTAATTCAGAATCCAGGCAGGAGGAGCTTCAGTATCCCAAAAGCACTGAGTGTTTCTGCGAGTCAGTTACTCTACCTGTTGTTGAGGCTAGTTGATGAGGAATGAGTCTCCCTTCATTCCTCTTCCCTGTATCTTGGGGAAATAGCCTGCAATGAAACTCATTTCCAGAATATAAAAACTCTCTTTGTATGTTAAAAAATTGCACGTCTCTGTCTATGAGCTCTGGACTGCTTTTGGATAGCGGGGCTGCCCAGGCTGGGGCTGTGCATAGCTGTGAGCAAAACCACAGCATCACCATGAAAGCACCGGGGCCATCGGGATAAAATGAAATGATGAGAAAAAGTCATTTTCAGTGGGGAGAGAAACATAATGCTGCAGCTCACTGTCTCCGTAAGGGAAGATGCTGAAGTGGAGAGAGGGCAATGTTTTCTTGCTTTGGAAACACAACCTACACAGAACCTTATAGCAATTGTCCTTGGAAGCCGAGCTCTGGAAGAACAATTTCCAGGATTAAATAGTTAGGTGCAGTATTAATACTGCAGGCTTAGTCTGATTCTTAATTTTTTATTTGGACTCACAGACAGGCAATTAATTTAAATTAGGCGGTATCAGAAGGGATGCTGTTGTAGCAGATTTCTCATCTGTTAATTTAGAACTAGCAGCAATGGTATCCAGTCAAGTTTATTTTAATATATGGCCATATTCAGTCTTCTGCTCAGAAGGAAGAGCAAACATGGAATTGATCAGACTTTTCCAATATTAACTTTTTTTCTCCTTTTAATTTTGCAGCACTTACTTCCAAATGTCTGGCACACAAACACAGCCAAAATGAATGGCAGAAGGAGTAAAACTCCCAGATTGTTAAAACTGATCAAAACTTGCGTATCCTGGATATTGGTAGAATTTCTTTCCCTTTACTAATGAGCTTCCTACAGTCTATGGGCAGGGATCTTTTTTAATTTGAGTATTTCTTAGCATAAATATATTCTCCCAAGTACAAGAATATGTCCTATTATTTGAAATGTGCTTGACTTTCTTTCAAAACTACGTATCATTTCAGAAAAAGGGTAACGTTAGAGGTGAGAAGTGGATAGCGCTATCATATTAGTTTGTGGAGAGCCACATCTGACTCCAAGGGTTTGGTCTACTGCTGAACAAAGTGCCCTGTTTCAGCACCCCCACCCAAAAGACTGGTTTTCTTAATTTACTCCAGCATCCTCAGTGGACAATAAAAACCTTACACGAGCAGCCTGCCATATTAAGAAAGGATCTTCCTGACTTGCTGTTCATTTTTTAGATGCTATGTTATTGAATCCTGCCTGTGGAACAGGTTTTAATATGCAACATTCCCAACACATCTAATTCCCCTTTACTGACCTGGGCCCCTGAGTTGTTCTGCATACGTCTTCCATCTCCTTTTATAAAGGATACAGATTTTGCTAGAATAAGATCAAGACACTTCCACAATTTTAGCACATAAAAATAAGATCTGTCAAAAGAAAGGCACTGAGGATGCAAAACTAGTCATTGCAACTTAAAGCTGTTTATGCCATGAACATAAACATGAACACGCCATGGACATAAATTCCTGTTGTGGTTTAACCTCAGCCGGCAACTAAGCACCACACAGCCGCTCGCTCACTTCCCCCCGGTGGGATGGGGGAGAGAATCGGAAGGGTAAAAGTGAGAAAACTCGTGGGTTGAGATAAAGACAGTTTAATAGGGAAAGCAAAAGCTGCGCACGCAAGCAAAGCAAAACAAGGAATTAATTCCCTACTTCCCATGGGCAGGCAGGTGTTCAGCCATCTCCAGGAAAGCAGGGCCCCAGTTTATGTACTGAGCATGACGTCACATGGTATGGAATATCCCTTTGGCCAGTTGGGGTCAGCTGTCCTGGCTGTGCCCCCTCCCAGCTTCTTGTGCACCTCCAGCCTTCTCAGTCAGTAGAGCATGGGAAGCTGAAAAGTCCTTGACTAGTGTAAGCATTACCTAGCAACAACTAAAACATCGGTGTGTTATCAACATTGTTCTCATCCTACATCCAAAACACAGCACTGTACCAGCTACTAAGAAGGAAATTAACTCTATCCCTGCCGAAACCAGGACAACTCCTCTTTGCCACAGGAGTTGTGGCTGCATTCCCCAAGCCACTGCTTGCTGTGTGGTCACTTTGTTGTACCACCACTGCTCATCGTGTGGCTGCATGCACTGCCTGCGGCCAGCTTCTCACACTGGTTCCTGCAGTGCTCGTTACTGAATTGCCCCAAAGTTTTACAAGTACTGATAAGCCTGTCTGTGTGAGCTGGGAGTATCACCGCCCCTTTTGGGGGGACCAAGGGAGCCAAGGAACAGAAACACAGGACCCAATTGCAGTGATCGTGGTCATAACAGCTTACAGCTAACAAACCCAGATGCCTTACAGTATCCTATAGACTCCTGCACAACTTCAGTCAGCATACAGGCCAGGACCACATCTGCTATTTAGGTAAATAGGGGCAAAGCTAAGGGTCAGGGATTTGTGAAGCATGAATTGTAGGGATGCATGCTGAGCAGGAAGCTGCTTGTAGTCATGCCATGAAATGCTACACACAGGGCATCTGTAGCCTCTCACATCTAAGCTTCTTACTGGAGCTTAGGCCCTTGTTTAAGTACAGTATGGCAAGTGAGGAGTCAATTTACTGAGTCTTCTGCTTAGGATGAATTGCTAGCTATGGTGGGTGCATCTTTACAGCATTTATGCAGCATCTCACATGTGAAACAAATATATAGGAAGAGTTCTTACCATCACGTTTCTGAACTTGGATATCTCA
Source organism: Aptenodytes forsteri (assembly GCF_000699145.1). Classification (NCBI taxonomy): domain Eukaryota; kingdom Metazoa; phylum Chordata; class Aves; order Sphenisciformes; family Spheniscidae; genus Aptenodytes; species Aptenodytes forsteri. Next base: position 1,317,089 of record NW_008794167.1, on the reverse strand, counting down.
GTTGTACCTATGTTGCACATTAGACACAGAACTTAATTTCTGATCTTACCTCTAAGACCTTGAGATATGAACTGTCTTCTGGAACTGAGCTGAGATTTATCGCTTTGTCAGATCACTTGCTCATGTATTTGAAGATGTTCAGCATTGTACTTCCAGGTAGTTAAGGCAGCTACTGGAGTGGCAGGCATACACTGTAATAACTCAGAAGAGAGAGAAATGAGGCTGAAGGAAAGGGGCTCATCACCAGTCCTGACTGCAGTTCAGGAGTACTCTGAGGCCACACATCTTGCCTGCCAGGAAAGAGTGACAAACAGACATTCAGAGTAACTGTTTGTCCAGACTGAACCCCTTTAACAGGAAGGCTGGCTCAGGAGAAGCAGAATTAAACTCTCACCACAACTGTTATTCTGCCCCACAGGCAGCAGAATCCCAAAAGCCAATCTGGGAATTCAAAGAAGTGTTTTGATTTTATAGGAAGGCAACAAAGATATCACAGCAAATTGATATCATTTTGGGGCACTAATTTGCACCTGTAACCTTTTGTGCTATTTTGGTCTTTACTGGAGGAGACGTTGCTTTGACTGTGCCACTTAAATTGACTAAGATTTATCAGATTCTCTTAGCAATTTCTTTAATGCGCCTTCAGAGCATTATGTAGGAATTGAATAGGCAGAAAAGTCTGCTCCAGAGCTGTACACAAACAGATGTCTTGCAGTATCTTTGCAAACCTCTATCCCCTGTTGGAAATATTAAAGCTGCAATGTCCACTCAATGAGACTGTCAAAGTCACCTCTCATCAGCAAGGACAGCACGACACAGCTTTCATGGAGCAGGTCCAGTAATAATAAAATCAACCCCTAATTAGCCTCTTGGGTAGCAGGGCAAACAGCCAAGTGAATACGAGCATTAGGGAAACAAAATTCCACAATCACAACCCATTGCTGGTTTTAGAGGGAGACATTGATCTCCAACCAGGATTTCTATGGAAGTTTTAATTATATGCAAAATTAAGAGAGTTTGTTCTGTGTTTTTTACTGAGCTCATTAGGGACCAAGAAGGAAATGTTATAAAAAGCACTAAATTACCTAAAGGATTCATTTTTTTTAAAAATTATTTTAACCTACACTACTTAATGGTCCAAAATGTTTTGAAAAATACGTACTGTACTGCAATATTACATATGTACTGTCCAAATAATTCACTGATCCTCTATGTCAATGGTGGGAAGGATACATTCTATACAAAAGGATGCATACAAACACATTTATTTGACAGAGTTATTAAATATTCTAATAAGCTCAGAGGAAAGAGAAGGTATGCTTCTCTTAAATGACAGCTTATATAAGGAAATCACATGGTTAAAAATGGTATTTCAGTGGAGTGCTGAAATTACAAATCAAATAAATGGAAAAGGATTCATTACGTTCCTTATTCTTAAGATAAAGTTGCTATCAAAGTTAGGTATCAAATAGATGATGGATATACTTCATTCACCAAATATTTGGGAATAGTTCTTCTGTGCCTTTTAAATTGGCTTTGGGAAATGAAATCATCAGGTGAATGTTACTTAGAAGCTCTGTTATACATCATACAATTGTTCTGCAGTGGCCTTATTTTATTAATGTATTGTAATTACTATCTCAAAAGGAACCTATGATGTAAAAAAACCCCACCTGTCAAACTCCCAACCCTTCAGTGCACGAACAAGGACAGAAGAGCACACAACTCAGGATAAAAAGCTAGATAAATAGTAGATATACTGTATTTCACAAAGGTTCTTGAGATATTGAATACGTATAATAAAGGAATATAAAAGAATTCCTTTGCGACACATGCTGCTTAGTTTAATAACCTCTGTAATGCTGGAAATACTTTTTTTCCTCTCTCTATATTAACAAAAGTATTGTTCCATGTACTTTTTCCCTTTTCCCTAGACAAGTTTAAGATGAAAATTAACAGCTGAGGAAAATCTGCATATGAATTTATGGTAGGGTACAACAAATGGCAGCCTGTACAACTCATGGGAGGGCTAGATCCAATACAAATGTGCTGGTCTCCCTACCAGAGCTAACCAGTGATGGCAGAGCCTGGTAAGACAATACTGTATATTGTAACAGACTCAGGGCCTTTCACATCTAATTGAGGTATTTCTGCTACAGTGCTGCATGCCTTTATTCCTAAGGTTATTTCACAAGGATATATAGAGTTCAGTAGGAACGATACCTGGGTGAGCATTCTTTTCAAACTTAACCACTTAGGTGTGGGGGTTTTTTTAAAGAAAAGCTTCTCACAAAATGCAACCTGAAATGGAGATGCTAAATACACTTTAAAACTGCCCTCTAGATCTAAGTGAAATTTTGACCGGAAGATTAAACCTCAGCATTATATTCTCTCTGAAATAAAATAAAAAGTAATAAAGAATCCTCCTAGTGCATGGTACTATACAAATACAGACCAGAGCAAAAAAAATTTACAATGTTCTGGTGTTTTAAGACTGCAGTACTATGTTGGCTAAAACTGAGCAAGTAAATGCCTTGGTATGGTTATTCAAAATGTATTGTTACATTTCCAGCTTATTAAATGTTTAAAAAGATGTATCAGACAGTCTTAGAACCACACTAAGCTGCTTTAGGTTATCTCTAGAGGTAACTGAAAGATAAATGTTAATATTTTAGCATATGTACATATGTAAACAAATACATTTATCTTTGGATATTAAGAGCTCTATATTTGAAGAAAAAAAAGAACTTAAAAGCAGATGATTCACTGGTTCTGAATGTATTTTATTTAACATTGCTTTGATTTTCTAGGTAATGTACTTGATACACTGGGTTTTGCATTTGATTTAGCAGATGGTAATTTTGATTCTGTATATGAGGTACATGGCATGGTAGGTGAAATGGCTGATAAATTGGGAATTTAACTGAATAGGAAGTATATTTCATTTCACAGTTGACTTTCTATTTAAAATATTCTTCTTCAAGGGGAAAAAAAAGTGCTTTAACATGGCCTGTTTATTTCACCACTAGCTGTCCTTTCCAGATACTGTAATGTACAGTAAATATTTTAATTACAATATATTTCCTCAGATTTTGTCTCTCTATTTCGATGTCTTATGCATTCAATATAATTTTAAATTTCTGAACCAAGCATCATTTCCCCCCTGATTCTGCGTCCTGACTTTCGTACACAGAGGGATCCTTCTTCCCGGCTTGCTCTCCCTCTGTGCCAGGCCTCTTGACTCAGACTAGAGACAGCTCCCTCATCTCCATTGTCAGTGACTAATTTTTTTCTTCTCATCCAGGTTACACCTCTGATTTTCTTCTCCTGTTCATACTCCCTTCTATTTAAGAAAAACTATTTCCATTGTTGTATACCTTGACCTTTCTCCTTCCTTATTGACAGATTCATACAAGTCTCACCATCACTCCTCTATTTTGAATGCTCTGGGGTATTTTCTTTCCTTCACTGCCCTGTTTACCCATTATTTTTCTAAATTTCTTATAATTTCTCCTTTTATCACATCTTCTTACCATTTGTATCAGTCCAGGTAAACTCTGCTCTTGCTGATACCAGCCCTGATCTTGCATCTGCTACCCTACTTTTGCCTCTGTGTATCCATGGACACTTTCCTGGACACCTTGTGCTCATCCTCCATCTCAGTCAAATGATTCAAAGAGGAGTAGAGTATGAATTAGGAATTTCTCACCGGCTACTTGTCACCACAGTTCTTCTCCTTGAAGTTAAATAGGCTTGTGTTCATTTCTCCCTTCATCAGTGTAAGAGTTTAAACCTGGAGTTAGATGTACCTGCAACACACCTCCATGAAAGGGAAGGAATTGGGGAACACAGAGGGGACTTGGGGAGACTGTTCCTTATCCCGAGGCTTGGGTCGGTCTGCCAGAGCGGCTGTGCTGCCTAGGACTTCAGAGAAAGAGGAAGTCTTAGAGAAGAGAAAAACTGGTCAAAAATAAGAGGAAAATGAAACCATTAAGGCAGAAAATCTCATTTAAGAGGTATCTCTGAAGAGACGTTGGGTCGAAGGCTACAAACACTCCAGCTGCAACAAGACGACACGGTCTGGGAGGGCATCTCTCCACAGGAACAGCAAGAAGACACAAGCTGATTTATAAGCCCAGAAGCAGCAGAAAACATAACAAAATGCTTGCAAGTAAACAACAGAGAAAGATTAAATGTTTCCTTTAACCTCCTCAAACTGTATTAACGTGGTTGCTGACAGAAATTACTGTGCCCAAAGTGGACCAGATCACTTCAAGCCATTTCATGAGCCAAATACAAGGTTTCCCAAGTCGTTTTAATAATAGAAAAGTGTTCATATTCTGATGATATCAGATTTATCTCTGAACCAGAAAAAAAATAAAACATTTGAAAGAGCAAAGGCACTGTTCGATGCATATTGTGCTGGGAAACCTGAGGCAACCCCGGGGGAGAGTGGAAATGCAGCGGAGACAAGAAGTGCATACAGTTATTGTGGTACAGCACACCAAAGCTGTTTAAGAAGCCAAGTAAAAGCTACAGCAGAGGTGCCTGGAGGTTACAACAGGAGCCTTGACCCTGGAAAATACATTTTCTGTGAAGCTCCAAGAGCAAATATCATGAGGTGGAGGCCAAACAAAACCCATGAGAAGAAAAAGAAGAAAATGAGCTCAAAAGAAATGGAGATTTGGTCCTTTTGGGTCAAATGCTATGTTTGTAATGTCTGCACTCCCATCTACACTATCATTTCACGGAGGAATAAAAATAAAACATTTCACTAGGCAATATGAGTAGAAATCTGAAAAATGCCTTAGATCCAGGTTTTCAAAGGTATCTATAGCCAGAATAGGTACGTAAAAAAAAATCAGGGATAAGTGCTTTCATATCTCCTTTTGGAATTCATAAGTGCCATGTAGGTGATTTTCAAAGTCTCACTAAAAGCCCAGCTACAGTTTTAAGTATTGAAGTACCTTGGAGGACATGGGCCAACATTTCTTAGGCTCTTTTCAAAATAAAATGCAATTTCTCATGTTCATGGATTAGCAATTTTAATCCTTCCTGCACCGAAACAAAGACTGTTAGGGTTAAAAGTAGAGTTTAAAATAGTAGTATATTCCAGTTGTAGGATTCTGCGTAAATACACAACCGTGAAGCAATACCAGTTGTTCTGAAACTTCTACAAGGAAATTAAGTAAAGTAGACCTAAATATAGAAGACATAAAAAAGATGCATTTTATCCAGTTACCTTTTTTTACGTAAAATTATGCAAGGTGATAGTGGAATTACGAAAATGCATTTTTGGATATTCTAACTTTTGGAATTCCATGTTCATTCCATCACTGGACTACATACACATGGTCTACATGAGGTATGGGTCTCTGTTTTCATAATTTTGTTATTTATTTTTCATAATGATGACTTATAATAGCAGTTGATGACAGTTTTGAAGGTTAATAGTGTTAGAGGAAGATATAACATGCCAGATCCAACAGCCCAAGAGGGGCGAAGCTGCTGCCATTCCATGCCCCCAGGTCCAGCCAGTGTTGAGGCTGAAGGTGTGTTCCCAGCAGGCACATGCACACAGAGGGCACTTATACACTACATGTATACATATATAAGTGGGCGGCCCCACAGAGCACAGACACTTGGAGAGCTCACATGAAAACAGACTGACCAGCATACTGACCAGCCCACTGTTTACATGCAATCAGACCTTTTATCCCCTTACCCCTTTATTTTCCTACACCTGTTCCTCCCCAAATAACCTAAACCCCTCCCAAAGGTTCCTCCACTAAACATCCCATAATAAGTCTTGTGCAATCCCAAACTGCTTTTCCCCTGCATCCTGTAATGTGTCCCAGACCCCAGTGATGGGCCTGGGAGCAGCCGTCAGGGTATTATTTGGGGTCCCCCTCCTGCCATTGTCTCTCTGAGCTCCTCTGTGGGTGTGCAGAAGACCTTTTATCACATGACCTAACAGATGCTTTAAATAAATCTATCTGTAATGTGAAATGCAATTACGTTTGACAACACAGCTACAAAGATCCAGTAAAGAACTCTATACAGATAAAGTCACATCTACTTTGACTGCAAAATTATTTAATTATGTTTCTTTATTCTATAAATATTCTGAAAAGTGGCTATATGGAGAAGTATTTAAATGGTCACAAATATAAACAGATGTTACGTATGTTCACACATACATATTACTCTTTTATCACTGGGAGGCTTTATTATTGTGCTACCTTGACATTCACAGCAATGGTACTACACTGTCATGTACCTAAGTTTTCAGAAATTCACATTTGGAATTACCTCTTTCAGCACACTCAAAAACATGGCACTCAGGTCGACACGTTTTCAGCTTAAATACCGCTTTTACATATTTCTGATTAATGAATTTCACTTTAGTGTTCACTCTATCAACTACCTAAAGTTTAAACCTGCTATCAAATCAATAAAGCCTTTCCAGTGTTCATTATTCAACTCTCAAATGCTTTTCCTTCCTTATCGGTTTTTCCCTGTCTTCCTTAGGTATATTAAGCACTTTGGAGATGTGCTGTAAAGGCCTTAGCATATGACAGAATTACTTGTCAAAGTTTATGTTTAAACTACCTTTCTTTACAATACAAAGTAAAATTCCTCGGAGTTGCAAATGACAAATTAACAGTACAACATATATTCAAACAACTTATGTGTCCAACCTAGATCACCCAAGTCCCCTACAGATCGTATGATCACATATACACCTTCATAAGTAAGTGGCTACCATGACATATTTCTGTGATGGGTCACTACTTTGGTTTCTAGGTTGTCACTAGGCTTTATCCATATCCTATACCCAGTTTAAAGAAGACATAACACTTTGACCCCTTTAGAAAACATTTAATCTAAAATAGATTGCACTACAGACATATATAGATATATTAAATATATATATAAAAGAAACCCTATACCCATCAGCAAGAGGGTATACCACATCTTTGTGATGATTAATGGCTCTGGCAAACTTGGTATTGGGTGTTGGCACAACAAAATTGTATGAATAACTTCAGTCAGGAGGCACACTATGTTTAGCCTCATTTATCATAATTAGCTTAAGCAATTTCAACATTATAATAAAGGCTATGGAATCAATTTTAGTTGTTTGTTTATATTAGAGAAAATATTTTCCATTTGTCATCATATCTGCTTTGCACTTGACCTTTTAATCAAAACATTCACAATAATTTCTTTTCATTCTATGCTTATTCACTGATTACTTTTGCTCATGGTTTACATGTTGCCCAAGTGCTGAGTAACCAACAGCCAGAAGGATGACTCATTAGCATGATACACAGCTATTATGCTGTTCTGGGAGATGACTGAAAAAAAATTATGCAGGACTGACTACCTTCTTGCACCTTCTCTTCGTCTGTGGAGCTGCAAATCATAATCAGAGTGATAGGACAGAAACTGCAGTTTTCTACTGCCCAAGGAACTGATGAGGGAATGCCTGAGCCATGTCAATTAAATAATAATTTAATAATTAAATTGCAGTTGTGCTTTAAAAACTTTCTTCTTTCTGTGTTAGTTGCAGCAATCAAGCTATATGAAAACTCAGAATCTGTCCAGAAATATAAAAAGTCTTCTTTAGGAAAAAAGAAAGAAGAAAAAAATCCCAAAACTCATTATCAAATACAGGGCAAGTTATCTGTTGTGCAGCTATCATTAAAAAGAATTAATCAGGACAAATATATCAAAAAAATGACCTATAGTACAGAATGGATCTTACATAAGCTGTACTTCAATACAGAGTGTAAAGTCATAAAAAAGTTTTCCAATAAGCATTTTGCAAAAAGAAGTAACTAACTTCCTTGATATAACTGATCAGTGTTGACCTGCAATGCCTCCTTACTAGGTCAAACCTGAAAATCACACTTCTTCTCATTAAGTAAAGGTTTTTTCCAACCGAAAGCAAAAAAAGGGAAAAAAGTATCTCTGTAAAGTTGTTTAAAAGTTTGCCCAAAGGAGCCTTTCAAAGCCTGGATTGGAAAGAAACATGGTCCACTATAAACAGAGAGAGTTACAGAAGCACCGTAGGCAATGCAATCTTGCTCTTACTCAATATACATGGAGAATATTGATAGCGGAACTCAATTATGAACGACAGAGAAAAGTACTGAAAATTAATCTGAATAAAATTAAGGCCGTTGATCATTGTCAACAGCCCTGAAAAGCCAAAAAAAACCCCAACCAAAAACCCAGCTCAGCATATTTGGGGAGATAATTGAAAAGTAGAACAATAAATCTGCTTTAATAGCCATTTGGGTCAAATAGAAATCAGACAATAGAAGTCAGGTAGAAAAGAACCAGTCTAACCACAAATGGATTTGCAAATATGAAAGTTAACATGAGAGTATTCTTCTCCAAGTCTTATAAATAACGGGACCTACAGTCAGGACATCCATCAGGCAACATATGGTTCAGAAAAGGGATGCAGAATTTGAAGGAGCCATACCTATACTGTGTAATAAAACAGAGTTTGAAAATAAGCAGACTAGAAACAAAGCAATTAAATTCAAAAATTTTAAAAGGGGAAAATAGTACAACTTTCCTGTAGAAGGAAATACAGTATATATGGTTTCCAGCTTCTGAATAGTACAATTCAGTAGAATTGCTTGAAGCTTGTAACTGGAAAATTAATCTATCAGCCACTGACATAGATGCTGAACAGAGGTGTTTTAGATACAACTTTTATTGATATTGAATTGAAGGATAGAGGAGAACAGAGGATTTTACCTGAAACTCTTGCTAAAGGAATTTTATCTGCACCTCAATTTCACTAGAATAAGATAGTTAATGTGTATTTTGTGTCCTCAACCTGACTGAAAAAATGAAGGATCCATTATTGGGCTCACATAAAGGAAAATCTCTCAGCTAGCCCTCGTCATTATTCCTGCTGATTTTTTATTCTTCTTATTTGTACAAAGCTGCTTTCATCAAACATCCTGAATTACTTATAAGTAAAAATGATGAATCATAAAACTGTAGTAACAGATCTTTAAATTGATGTGAAGCAGATTCACAATATACGACCTTAAAGGTATCACTTTTTAATACCTTTTTAAAGGTATTACTATCACAGGGTAGAATTTCCTCACATTTTTAAAACTATTAATGTACTTGGAATAAAATGGTCAACAGAGCCTTAAGAAGCAATAATGTAACTCCTAAGTTTACACAAACTATTTCTTAAAATGTTGCTTAAGATCTTTAGGTAGTATTTAACTTTCCTTCTCCATATTCTGAAAGAAAATTACAGATTTAAATGGTACTAATTTTACGGGCAAGATCAGTCTTAAATGGATTTGATTACAGTGATTGGAATTTATCCTTTAGCTTACCAGTCCTCTATGAGGCACAGGTTTGACTTTGCAAGTCAAGAGATACTTTTGCTAATACAAATATTTGCTAAAATGCACCAGAGACCTGGCCTTTAGTTTCATTCCTCTGCAAAACATGTTGAACAGGTCTCTTAATAGTCACCTCAGGAAAATATCATTAGCTCTCCCTCTTTTTTCTTTTATTTGGTTAATTCCACACCTTAGCACAACTGGCCTTTTTTTTCTCCCACTATCCCCTTAGAGTTCAGGAAGAAAGGATCATTAACCTATGAGCATTTTCTACTTTCAAAGAAAAAAAAAAAAGCCAAATTCTCAACTGAACATAAAGACAAACAAAAGAACTTCCTCTGAAATTACCTTTAATCTATGGGAGAGGGCTGTCTAAATGCAAATGAATCCACAAATCTCTGCAGATCCATGGGAAATTTGGTAATTCCAGAACAAGAGCTAATAACCCAGTCTCTGTGAAGGAAAAGCCATCCTGTGAGGACTGTTTTTAGAATAGTCAATATCAGGAAAAGATTGAGTAAACAAAGAAGTATTATAAAATATATTAATAATTATAGTACAGCAATATGTAAGTGGTAAAACCATAAGTAGCCCTATAAAATACTCACAGAAATACCTGTGAATAAGGTCTCCATACCATATCAAATTCACAAGCATTCTACTGCCGAACAATGTATATTTCCTTCCCCGCTATCCAACCTCTCTTCCACAAACAGGTATCAGACCACTGCAGCAGCATTGTACTTCAAAGAAGAGAAAAGGAAATGAAAATGAGTTGCCAAAGAGGATTCAAAGAATGAACAGCAGGGAAAAAGGAACACGACCTAGATTTGACACATTTCAATTCACTCTGTGACACTGCCTGCTCCCAAACTGTTACAAGAATAATATTCTGAAACCCTTTATTGAAAGTAGTTAAAAAATGACAGGAACCAAAGAAGACAATTTCCTAATTTTTGTCACTTCTGAAAATAACCTTAAAACATTTTTTACATAAATAATACATAAGCCCTATAGCATATGCATCAGCTTGAAGATGGTTAAAGGGGAGTGTGGAGTGCAACCAGCTGGTCCTAGTCTACCCTTTCACCTGGCATGAAGAGTGCGCGTTAGCCATGAGACTTCAGTTGATTACATCAACTTCAGTTTGCGGATTTTCAAATACTGGATACTCTCCTTTCTCTATTCCAGATTAAGGAGAAATATACACAATTCACTTGAAAAAGGAAAACTCATCTGAACTGTTGTTTGTTTCTTTGAAAAGGGCAGCTTTCAGAGGAACAAAACATTCAAAGGATCTCTTTCCATAAATTTAGCATCTCACAGAGACAATGAATGGATGGAGAATTCCACTTGTCAAATTATTTTTTAATGGCTGCTATGTGAGATTGCAGCAGGCAGTTGATAAACAGCCAGCCCACAAATCTCCAACACTTTGGAAAGCTATTGGTGCCCAAAATGCAGTCAGTCCAGAGAACTGCAAAAATAGACTCTGCAGCTGAGCCACGGAGGCTACATCCTTCTTCAGAATTATCCTACTCCTTTTCTCCTCGTTGAAATAACAGAATTTGCTGAAACCACTATGACAAAGAACTCAATCACCCTCTGTCACATTCATTTTCCTATCGCACTCAAACCTTCTGATAGGGTTGTAGGATAAGATTGCAAAATGAATGTGCATTTTGACATTGGAAAGTGTTTTTGACTTTTCCATTGTCCTCTAAATCTTCTCTCCTTATTTTTCATGCTGTTAATCGCCTTGTTTTTGCTTCATGGAATGGAAGCTCACTTACTGCTAACTCTGTCACCATTGAGCAAAGTCCTGGTGTAGAAGGCTGAACTTGATTATTTGCTCATTTTGTATAAATATCAGCTGAAATGCCAGGGCTTGATTCCAGCCTCACTTCGAAGCCACCGAGGCGAAGGGCTCTGGAGCGGAGGATCGTGCCGGGGGACCCTTCCTGAAGCGGCAAAACCCGCGAAAAGCAAAAGCAAAAGCGCAGGGAGCGAGAGGGTGCCCCATCC
>NW_008794167.1:1296241-1301365 GCF_000699145.1 Aptenodytes forsteri | reverse complement strand
CATGGTTTAGTGGGCATGGTGGTGTTGGGTTGACGGTTGGACTCGATGGTCTTAGAGGTGTCTTCCAACCTTAATGATTCTATGATTCTATGATTCTACTTGTTTTACAGCATTACAATGGAATTGCCTTCATTACTTCTATGCTGCGCCAATGAGACCAGAAAGAAAGTTCAGAACACATCACCCTATGCAGGAGCCTAATTTATTCCTCTAGATTACCAGGAAACTTTGTCACAAGATCATACCTATATGCATGGTGTATATGGATGTTTATTTTTCCCAGAACTGGAACCCTGCCTAGCTGTTCTAGATGTCTATCCCTCACACTTGCAGACTCAAGTCTTATCTAGTTGGAGTTTATGGCAGCTAAAATAACCCCATTTGACCAAATGTTCAATGTTATTGTTAGTTCAGGCAGAGATTATAGTCACACTGTTCACATTGGGATGGCTAATGTTGCATCAACGCTTTGATTATAAACCCTGTTCTAACAATTCATTCCAAGACAAAACATGATTGGCATATCAGTTCAATACTTGAAAGTCTTTTATAAAGAAGTTGAAAAGTTTGACTATTTTTAAACTGTAAGAAGAAGAAAAGCAAAAGAAAACCAAAACTAAATTCTCATTGTTGTCTTATATATACAGCGTAAAATATTTTTTCTCTTTGAAGCTGGCAATCATTTCACTTAGGCTCTGTTCACTAGATTCACTCTAAGTATTTATATAGGTGGAATGAGAGGTGTTAGGGAAAGATAATTTGCAAACTAGGAAGAGGACACAGGTATCATTGCAAAGTAAGTTCATTGCTGAACTCGTTTTCCTCCACTATTAGAGCTTGATGTACTAGTGGTGTGAGATAAAAGTGACGGACTAGTATCTCAGTCTTACTTTTGAGTTTCCTGGGTGGTGAATCTCTTTCGTGACATGAATCAGGTGTTTGCATTTCAGACAACCATTCTGAGTGATACAGAATACATTAACACCATCAGCATTTCAGGTTAAGTTGATTAGCATGCAACCCAGACAAAAGTGACCTGGTAGACTGCAACCATCACAGCAGGACTTCCGATTCCAGTATTGCTTTCAGGCGGCAGATGACTTAAAACTGTTCAGCCAGAAGTCTTGGCAGACTCTCAGTTTCATTCAGCCAGGCTTACTGAGGAACCTTCTAGATCAATATAATCAAAGAGAACGTGCACAGGAGGCTCCCTTCTAATTCCAGTCTGCAAGAAAACCACAGTTAGAGTTACTGGCATTTGCTTTAAAGCATGTTTTGAGACACATTTCTCTGTTGTCGACAAAAGAACAAACTGTCTCACTTAAAGAACAGCTTAAGAAAGCAGCCTATTTATGCTTTTGATAGTAACCTTTGCCCAAGCAGCGTGGCAGGACTATCTTTCCCTGGCAGGTGACGCCCTACTGAGGAAACCGATTGACAGATGCTATATTCCCAGAGCAAGGTAAACTCTTGACATGGCTGGCTAGATCACATTCTTCCTTGGCACTTGCCATATAAAAAATACAATCAAATAAGAAATCACTGTACTGTTTATCACAGATGCCTACAAAACCTTTCAAGTCAGAGGAAGAGCTTCCAGCTTCAGCAAACAGCATGTTCTCTGCAACCAAGGTATCCAAGCTGTTGACAGAGAGCACAGTTGTAAAAAGCTTTCAGAGGCTTGTTAGTTTAGAGGCTGCAGATGTAATCCAGTTTCAAATGTGCACAAAATCACAAGGCTTTGAAATTCACTGAGGCAGCAGCATTCTGGCAGACAAATGACCTATTGGTGGGTGAGAGAGAATTCACAGTCATGGAGCTTACTGGGATTTCTTCTTTGGTTACTGCTGCCTGGCCCTTGGAGCATTTTCTGCTACAGCCTGTGTTCTGCTACCTCAAATCTCAGCTTTCCCCTTCCTGCTACCAGAAATGAGTCAGGATTCTTTTTTTCATTAGTTGTCATCTATTCTCTCTGCATTACTGCCAACAGCAGGGATATGCAATGGCCCTAATGAATTTTGCAGGTTCAGTTGAAAAAGAGCCAACTCTTTTAGCTACTTCATCTTGATACAAGTTGCATCAATTAGCTCACAGACAGGTGAAACACATCACTAGAAAATCTGACCTAGCAACTTCTTGCAGGATGGAGTAGTAGTGAGATAAACTGAGATAAAACCTTGTTTTGCCAGGTTTTAAAAGAAAAATAAATAGACTATGCATAAAGTAACCTCCTTAAGCAATAGGAAAAAGAAAAACTGCCAGTGAAATGGACAAAGTCATGCTGCAAATGTGCAGTCAGATCTCCAGTGGTAAGTAAGAATTGAAATTTGTCCTTAGAACCTTAAACAGAGGGCAGGGAAGTGCCCTTGGCACTGCTCCGTATGCACATGGGAGTACTCTGCCTGCATCTCCAGAAAGCAGGCTGGTATGAATTTCAGTATAACAAGCAATTTTAGAAGAAAATAAAAATTTAACTTAAAGTTTATCAATACCACACCACTCCCTACAGTTTGGTATGGTGACAAAAACTATTTTTCAGAGTGCATTTATTATACAAAGAGTTGAGGTTTGTGAAAAGATGCCATTGTTGTTCTCAAAGATCCTGCCTGCCCTGAGCACTGCCTGATCTCTGTGGAGTGGCTGCACGTGCACAGACTTGGGAGAGGAGTTTGCAGAAGATGAGGAGGACAGTTACTTATTTGTTGTTTCTAATTGAAAGTGGCCTTTATGAGCACTGGAAGCAAAATTGTCTTCCCTATGTTCCTGATGCTGGTTTCTCAGCTAGTATAGAAGGGAATGAGTGAAAAGCTTACCATGCTCAAGTGAGAAGGCATGGAAGAAGGACGAATACGAAAAGAAGCAAAGGGAGAATAATAAATACGCACTGGTGGAGATTGCCAGCAAGCGGGGCAGAAGGGAGCAATTGGAACAGAAACCTCCGCCAGAAGCAGGAACTGAAATGCAGTCAGGCAACAGCTTGGCAATTTAGCAGCAGAAGTACATTCCTCATCCCTCTCTAGAGCCAGATCTGCAGAGAGGATGACTTCATGCTGCAGGTTTCCCTGTTAACTCAAATGGTTTACATCTGTGCTACTGACCTGAGCGCGCTAATTGTAAGGCATTGCACGAAAATGTTGAGCATTGCTGAAATGCCTGCTCTCCTTTGCATAATCCAATACCAAAGGACTGCAAGATTCCCATTGATCTCTAACTTTAATTACCCTATGATCATAATGAGACCAACACTGTGGTACAGGTCTACTGGAAGATGCATTGGTTGATTCTGAAATTTCCCCCTGCCTCATTTTCCTTCAGCTGAAAGAGTATGCTTATGGTTGGCTGCACTTACTTACCTTAAACCACCCAAAAAGGTGACAGGGAAGGGTTACAGACAAACAGGTCTCAATTCAGTTGCCTAGATGTAAGTGTCTGACTGCCATTTGAGAGGCGGTCAGATGCCTAAGCTTAGGCAACAGAAGTAACCCCAGAGACTGCTAGGGCCCAAGACTGTGTTAAAACCTCTGATAAGCATTTCACAATCAGTACACATCAAACAGTCATCTACAGAGAACCACTGTGACTCCAATGATTAAAAAAACCCAGCACAACAAAACTGAAGTAATTTTGTGACCATTTTTGACAAAATGTCACCATGTAACCAACATAATCTTCTGAGACAGCATCCAGAGCCTTGCACTAACAACATGCATTTCACACTTAGGTTTTCTATTTTGTATGTAACAGTATGTAATACACTGCAATTTTATTCTAGAACCTTAAAGAATTTCATACACATTAACTAATTACTCCTGACAAGACTCCTCTGAGCTAGATGTGAATGTAAAATTTGCATTTTATAGGTTGGGAATCTGAGACAGAAGAAGATATTCCTGTCTCACACTGCTGTAAGCCCATTGAAAAATAAATCTCTATTAACTAAGAGAGTCCCAGGCTCAGACTAAATCAATGGCAGAGTTCAGAGCTGGACATTTTGTTCTTTTCACTGATATCTGTGCTTACTCTAAAATATCACAGTAACTTCCTCTCATTCCTATATGAAAGCTTTCAAGTGAGGGTCCCTTCCTTTCCTGAGCAGATGCTTCAAACCTAACACAATATAAGCCCTTGTGGTAACCAGGGCTTTGGGGTTAATGTCATAAAAAGATGGCAAATACTTTTCAACTAGGTCTGGTCTAAAGCTTTTTGATGGATGTGCCTCCTCCAGCAGAAACACTGCTGATGGATGTGACAGCTCGACCAGGGCAGGGAGCAGGCTGGGGGTCCCTCTGGGGTGGCACCAAGCAGCTGGGATGCCCTACTACAAACCAGGGAGACAGGGGATTCCCTGACTCACAACCCTCTCCCCACCAGCTCCTTGCTTAGCAAGCTGCTGGACTCCACAGACTTTTGAAGAAGAAATTATCTTTTGTCTGCTTTTCTCCCCAGGCAATCAGAGTCCCCTAGCAGCTCTGGAGGAGAGTATATAATATATAAAATACAAGGGAATATAGAGCAATTGCTTATGGAGACAGACAAGGCATTCCACTTTGGTTCTTGAAGGGGGAAAGGGGTGAGACCAGGCTCGCTAGAGATGATAAGCCTGGGGGCAGCACACCAATGTTTGAGGGATGGTGTGCTAGCGAGGTCCTTCGGTCTGCCATCTCAGTGGAGGTAGGGCATGCAGATCCATGTGGCAGCAAAGACTTGCAAGGGTTATGGGTGCGTTAGAAACCACAGAAGCACCTGAGAATGGTCACGTAGGAATTAGGGCTTCTTCCCCCCAAAAGGTGGCAGGATCAATAGCCCAGCTGAAGTGCATCTACACCAATGCATGCAGCATGGGCAACAAACAGGAGGAGCTGGAAGCCATTGTGCAGCAGGAGAACTATGATATAGTTGCCATCACGGCAACATGGTGGGATGACTCGCAGAGCTGGAGTGCTGCAATGGATGGCTATAAACTCTTCAGAAGGGATAGGCAAGGAAGGAGAGGCGGTGGGGTAGCCCTGTACGTTAGGAAGTGGTTTGATTGTTTAGAGCTTAATGATGATAGGGTTGAGTATTCATGGGTAAGAATCAGGGGGAAGGCCAACAAGGCAGATATCATGGTGGGAGTCTGTTATA
>NW_008794167.1:1291254-1294184 GCF_000699145.1 Aptenodytes forsteri | reverse complement strand
GGGACATGGTTTAGTGGTGGTCTTGGCAGTGCTAGGTTAACGGTTGGGCTTTATGATCTTAAAAGTCTTTTCCAACCTAAACAATTCCATAATTCTATGATTCTCACATAACTCCCTTTCCACTCCAAATTTCCTTACGTAAGAACTAAAAAAAAAGTAAAGAATAGTTCCATCCCAATTCAGGATTTTTTTTTTTCTTTACTCTTAAGATCAAAGGGAAATGACTGTTTTCATCAGCAATCAATTCAGAAAGTCTTTTCCAACCTAAACAATTCCATAATTCTATGATTCTCACATAACTCCCTTTCCACTCCAAATTTCCTTACGTAAGAACTAAAAAAAAAGTAAAGAATAGTTCCATCCCAATTCAGGATTTTTTTTTTTCTTTACTCTTAAGATCAAAGGGAAATGACTGTTTTCATCAGCAATCAATTCAGAAAAATCCCATACTTTTTAATTTATAATGTATAGAACTGTATTTTAGACTCCTAACACTTCAAAGAAATCGCTTACTAAGCTTACTGATGCCAAACTTCGGATCAGGCCAACTATTCATGCTGAAAAATGAAGGAGTTGAGAATAGTAAGGGGAACAAAAGGGAAAGAAAAAACTTTCTCTTATTTCATAAGGGAAAGTATCAATTTTACTTCTATAATAACTGTCAACAGTCTGTATCCAGCTATGTGGATAATTGCTCATGCACACCTACACTAATGCAGTTGAACTTGATGAGGCTTTTCTGGGCAGAATTTTTCCTATTTGGTCTTATAACTCAAGAGACTTCTAATCTATCACACCAAAAACATTGCATTTTCTGTGCTTCAAAATTGGTATTAAGAAGAAAGAAAAAAAAACCTAAAAATGATTCTAAAATATACTTGCCTGGAAAACAGCAGTAAACATGAACTTGAGGAGGAGCTGGGAGGGGCAGGCAGGGAAGATGGGTCAAACAAATGGAATTCCACCCACTGTTCCACCGTTTAACAACAATTGAAAAATAGGAGTGGATTTTTAACTTAATTTATGTGCATTAACAGAACATAAAATAGACACCTTTCCTTGCAACCCACCTGTCTCTGCAACAGGGGTTGTTCACATTCCAGGCAGGAAGCTGGGTAGCAGAAATGGCTGAAATGCCATGCTGTGATAATATCTCAGGGGCCTGTAAATAGTGTGATGGGGTTTTTTTATGTTCATCTTTTTTTGCTTTTAGCTTTCTTGAAAGGTGGCATGTTTTAGGTAAATGAAATCTCCCTGGTAAATATTTTCTGCAAAAACAAGGTACGTGGAAAATCGTCACTGTGTACATTCACTTTTCTTGCTTGTATTTTGCAAAGCATGGAATGAAAGGCTTATTCACTTGTGATTCACCCCTCTGGAGTCACAATGCAAGTCAACTGCTGCCTGATTTCTGTTCAGAAATGCAAAGATATAACAAGGTAAAGACATTTTTAAATATTAAAGGGAATAAACCCACATGACACAGGCATGTCACATCATAGCTGATGGGATGTGGCACTTCTGCAATTTAATACAATGCGTCGAGAAACAATACACAGTACAGCATATGGCATAAACATCCAATTTTAGCAGATGTTCTCTTTGCTACATTCAAGCCTTTTACTGTGCCCTGAGATATTTATGGAAGACTAACTTCCACCGTAATCTTGGGTAAGAGGTGATACATAGCACTAGGGTGTGCAGTACCATAAAAAAAGCTCTGCAAGCTGACTAAATTCTGTGAAAAAGACCCACTGGAATAAACCTTGTATACAGAAAAAAAGGTAATAGATGTCAGTGAAAACTGCAAGAAATCTACTGTCTGCATACATCATTCCCTGTGGCTAAATCTATCACTTCCATTGGCACATAAAATCCCTATACTCTGGGGGAAAAGCAAAGCATTAGACAGCTAGATCAGAAGGATGAAACACAGCTTCAAAGTTCTTGAGTAAGATGAGAGCAAAGCAAGCTTTTTATGGTTGATTGAGAATGGATGGAGTAACAGATGTGAAAGAATTCACAGCCTTTACTGAAAAGCAGTGCATTGCTCTGAGACCCTTGCATACAGCCTATAAGGAATCCAGTCCACACAACTATGTCTGCATGTCTATTTTTGTTTGAAAATAATAATGAGACAAATGTTTTGCATATATTGGGATGACAAAAGAGGTGATAGGAATGCAAGCTTTGTGGCCCATTAGAAAATAAGGGCAGAGGAGTGAAGAATGATCATATATAAACTCAGTTAATAACCCAATGCTGAAATTTGGGGGGAAAAAATAGAAATAACTGAAATTTGAGGTTTTTTCTAAATTAATAAATAATCTCTAACAGAATTTGTAGATGTGGTATTGCTTAGATTGATTTTGCTTAATGAAATTGTATTGGCTGTCCAGATAAGCAGGAGGCAGAACGTCATGAGAAGAGACCCATATTAGAGGTTCTGTGGCTTAAATTCTTATGCTACTTCAGACTCTCTCAAGATCTCTTCATTTGGTCCAGTTTTAAGCTATTAAAACACTCTAGCTTGCGGCTGGAGCTGAACTTGGCAAGGGACAAAGAATAATAAGAAGGGCTTCTACAGGTATGTCAGCCAGAAAAGGAAGGTCAAAGAAAGCGTAACCCCCTGATGAACAAGAGTGGCAAACCGGTAATGACGGACAAGAAGAAGGCTGAGGTACTCAACAACTTTTTTGCCTCAGTCTTCACTGGTAACCTCTCTTCCCACACTTCTCAAGTGGATGGACAACAATAACTTGTGGGGGGACTGGGGGAGCAACGTCCCTCCCACTGTAAGAGAAGATCAGGTTCATGACCACCTGAGGAACCTGGACATACATAAGTCTATGGGACCTCACAAGATGCATCCCAGAGTCCTGAGGGAACTGGCTGATGTAGTTGCCAAGCCACTCTCCGTGATATTTGAG
>NW_008794167.1:1284864-1289903 GCF_000699145.1 Aptenodytes forsteri | reverse complement strand
ACAAGCATGCCCTGTCTCCTCCTGTCCCTGTCCCAGGTGAAGTGAGGCCAGGGCCCATGGGAGAACTAGGGCATGTTCCAAAGGATTCCTCAGAGAGGAAGGTCCTCTCAGCCTCAGAGAGACTGGGACCACAGCACAGCATTCATCTTCTGGAAAACTAAAAGGACAATATCAGCACATTTTAAAAATTGTATTAATGTCACCATTATTAATGTTTATTATTCCATTATTTGGATAGGGCAGCTTATACAAAATCTCCACTGGAAAGAAACACAATGGTGTACTTGCTACATTTATACAATCACAATGATCTTATAGCGAAAAATGAGAAGGCAAAAAATAATAGAAAATTACTTGCACCATGAACCATTCAGGTCTCTTGGATGTCATTATAGTTATTGTATCCAAATAGATGTAGACAGCTTAATACTTTGCTCTGATCCGCTATCTTATTTCCCAAAGACATACTCAACACTAATGACTACCTGCATGACACAATGGAACTCATAATTACTTTTCATTTAACAAAAACCACCAAATGTAAATGAGGAGTTTTGAGTATTTCCCATATCTCAATATACTGCTTTGGGACTCTTAATCAGTCTGTAAGCCTGTTTAGAGCAATAAAGATAAACCCAAAGACTGGTAAGAATTAGACGCTTTTAGTGACCCCTAATTGTACAACTTCAAACAAAGCAGCAGGGAAATAAAAATAAAAACCAAAGAAATAAAAACCCACGGCATGGTATACCAAATGACAGGTGATTATAATGGAGCACACAAGTGCCAAAGCTAAGGAGAACTTTTTCAAATGCTCAGAGAAAAAAGTACATTGGTGAAGAGACTTGAAATTTCATTCAGTAAACAGAGACAGAGAAGAAGAAATTATCTACAAAAACTAAAAGCCAAGACAGATAAAAAGAGATGAAGGAGTAAATTAATTTCATTTTAAGATAAGGAATATTGCTATGAAGAAGGAAAATGAAATGACAGCTGAGAAAGGGCATAAAGGAAACTATATGCACAAATTGCAAATTATATGTTTCATTAAGTTTTCCCAGTTTCCTGACTTCAAAGAGGGAAGGGGGTGAGATATGTAGGTAGGTTAGAAACTAAAATAAAAATAAAGACACAGTGATTTAGATGAGCTCAAAACCACTACAGATTTTTGAGAAATCAGTTGGAAATGACTGTAAACTATTACCTCGTGAAATCTCTTATCTGTGAAAAATTAGTGGTGGTCATATACCAGCTCTTAGCAATAGTCAAAATATCGTCTTTATGTTGGCAACTTCATAAGAAATGGCAAAAACAAACAGCTGTGAAACAGTCTTAACTAACTTCTTCTAAGAGGATTTGTTCTCAAGGTCAGCCAAGCAAATAATTTGTTGTGAGTTACCCATCAGGCTTTGCATATTTTTGTATCCTTTTGAAATTTGTACAAACAATTTATTTTGCAAACTGTATTTAAGAGTATTTGTCTGGTAACCCTCCTAATTCCTGAGCTACAGTGTATGACACTGTAAGTCTTCAACATTCAAGGCTTGAGAAGTGAGCATCATTGACCAATTTTATTTATACACTTAGGATCATTCTTGCTGAGAAGACCATACTCTTAGAAGAGATTTGGAACAATTTCTGTATTGACAAATTAAAATAGCTTTTAACAGCTTTATGCCTCAGTTTTCCATTAGCAAATCAGAAATATCTCCTTTCCTGTTTGTAAGAATACATTTATTTATGTTGCTCAGTGGCACTGTGCAATATTTCACAGTGACAGTCACCAGGTTAATTTATAGGTAAATGTATAATTTCTGTCAGCAATAATGCTAGCCAAAATATCTTTGGCTCAGATAAAATACATAGAATTTTAATATTAAAATAATTTAAAATACAGAGAATTTTAATATTAAAATATTTTATTACTAAATTCTTTGTAGAGGTCATAGGTAGAGGAAGAGAACGAAGAAGCTGGTTTGGTGGAAAAGAAAATGTAAGAAGTAAAAGACCCTGACCGTGCAGTTGTGCTGTCCTGGACCTGTTCTACAGGTATAAAAATAGAGTCTTAAATAAGAGGTTTTCTAGAAAATGTAAAGCCCTAAATTCAACGTATTTAGTCTTCATAAAACCATTGAGCATAGTGCCATATGGCAAACTGATAGGGAACAGAAAAACAGGAACTGTAAGACGACTAAAGAATCTAAAGAAAAAACATCAACATTTATATTCATAGGAGCTAT
Organism: Aptenodytes forsteri; assembly: GCF_000699145.1. NCBI lineage: Eukaryota > Metazoa > Chordata > Aves > Sphenisciformes > Spheniscidae > Aptenodytes > Aptenodytes forsteri. The sequence continues at coordinate 1,287,663 of NW_008794167.1, read as the reverse complement.
AGAAGATTACCAGCAGAGTCCCTCAAAGAGGATCTCAAGATCAGTTTAACCTACTATTTTCATTAACAACTTTGGCACAAAAGATCAGAGTGGACTCCTAAAACTTGCTGAGGACATGAAGTTGGAAGGTACTATCAGTAGAGAAGAGGAGTAGAGATACCATCCAAAAAACCTAAAATACCTCAAAAGCAGAAGTACTAAAATGGGATGAAATTCACTATGAATTGTAAGCTCATACACTTACCAACTAATACAAAATATCAGCCAGGAGTTCATCAACAGAGGAAGACAGAGATCAGCATGTAAGTCTCAGTCACAGGTTGTCTGTAAATTTCCAGTGTGAAGCAGCAGCAGATACCTTAGTGTCTGCAGCCACAGCCACAGCGGCCGTGTCTATATTAGTTAGCTGAACAGGAGCAAAGCCTGAGCTGGTGTGATGTCCTTGCCATTTCACCTCACACACCTGGTGGCTCAGGTTTGGCCTGTGAGCTAGCACCATCTCTTGCAATGCCCAGGGAAATCGCGGTGGAGGCCAGGGTCTATTCCTATAGGCAATGTTGAGTAATTCATCCCATCCTAGAGGAGAAGAGTGGACACAAGATCTACCCTGATACTTGTGTTGAGGGAAAGAGGCTGAGTCTGGACTATTTTATTTCTCAGTAGAGACTTGGCCATTATTTCCAGTAGTGACAGGGAAAGTTTGTCTCATTGCAGAAGGCACTGATGTTAAGTCCTCAGCTAAAGTGTACAGACTTCTGGTTTCCCAGGTCTAAGAAAGACAAACACAAGCTGGGGCAGGTGCCAATATGATTAGGAGGATGGAAAGTCCATCTTACAAAGGAAAACCAGAAGAACTCAGCTTGTTCAGCCCACCCTTTCAAAGCCTGTGACCAGCTATAATTCTTGTCTGTGAATGCCTATGGGTAAGTACAAGGAATGAGGCTAACTAACTGCAAAAGGCAATGTTGGCAAAAGAACAATTTGGTGTGAACTGACTACTAAGATGTTTAGGTTGAAAAGTAGAAGGAAGTTTTAAGCTGTCAGAAGAGCAAGGATCTGTAACAGCTTTCTGAAATGCTGCCAGGGTGACAGAGGACCAGATTTCAGAGTCTGCTGGTCTTGTAGATTCCTCTTCCCTTGGATTCAGCCTCGAAGCCTAGGAGTAATAAAATATCAAAGCAAAGTTGTACGCTGCTTTCCAAATTGTGGTTTACCACTGACACCTTGGTAAAAGCAAGGAGGTGATGATTACTAAATCTCCAAAATGCGGACCTACAGTTCATAACTTTGTTTCTTGGTCACAGTGCAACTATTCACTGCAAATATACTGATCATCCAAGCAAGACATGAATCTTCTCTGGGGCATCTCCAAAGCTGTGCAATGAACTGCCACTGGAATTAAAAACCACCCCCAGCCTTAACTACCTTCTGCTTCAGTACCCCAAATATGAAGCACATTTTTACAGACAGAGAATAGAATGTATTCATTTCTTTAGTATTAAAAAAAATTAATATGTACATAAATCTTCCATGAAAGTATGAATCAAGCAAGAGAGAAAAATATCATTTTATCATATTGCAGTACTGAAAGAGGCTTAGCATAACTGGATAGGTGGGTACAGAAACCATGATAGAATAGTTGCAACTGACCTACTCTTTGTACTCCAAATAAAAATGAAAAACATGAGAGTGAGATAGTTTTACTGGATGATCAAAAATGAGAAGTTCAGAGATATAATCAAATAATATATCAGTAAATCTTCATATAAAAACGCAGGGAGGCTCTCTGCATAATTAGTATAGTCAGTGAGGAAAGATTTCTTCTCTGTTTTTCCTTTGCATGAACTGACCTACTCTTTGTACTCCAAATAAAAATGAAAAACATGAGAGTGAGATAGTTTTACTGGATGATCAAAAATGAGAAGTTCAGAGATATAATCAAATAATATATCAGTAAATCTTCATATAAAAACGCAGGGAGGCTCTCTGCATAATTAGTATAGTCAGTGAGGAAAGATTTCTTCTCTGTTTTTCCTTTGCATGGCTCTCTTAAATAAAAACAAAGTAATTCAGAGATGACAATGAATACTGTGAGTTATGTTTTGTCAAATATATCCTGTTGCAGAGAATCTTTCTCAACGAATGAATAAATAAATAAATCCTTAACAAGCAGGAAAAGAATACAGATTAAATATGGCCACTTCATTTTAATTGAATTTACTATTATTCAGTGACTGTGTATGAAACAAGCATACAAATGGCATAGAAGGAAAAAAGAAAGACAGTTTTGGATTCTGGGGAAAAAGGGAGGAGCAGGTATGATACCCTGCTCGCCAGTGACAGAAGACTAAAAAACAACAGTACCACCATTATGACAAAGGCAAGGAAATTTCTTCAGTGATGCAATTTACCATGGTTTGATAGAAACCAACACAGTTTTGAATGTGTACACCAGTTGAGAACCCTACCGTTGATACCATAGCTAAACACAACTCATTTTTTTCTGTATGCTTCCAGATTAGTAAGGATGAAGAAGTTCTCTTGGTAAGATATTTTACTGGGGAAGGAGTAACTGAAACAGCAAAGGTTTCTTTCCAGATAACAATAGCATGGCTTGATATAGATTTCTTGACAGACCTGTTCAGTATGTTTGCAAAATAAATTAAAAAATAATTTCAAGGTAATAAAAAAACTCAGATGAAGAGTGAAATTCTGATCACTCATTATTTTCTTCCTGTGAGTGTTGTGGTTTAACCCCAGTCGGCAACTAAGTACCACACAGCTGCTCGCTCACCCTCC
>NW_008794167.1:1277504-1284601 GCF_000699145.1 Aptenodytes forsteri | reverse complement strand
GCTTCTTGTGCACCTGGCAGAGCATGGGAAGCTGAAAAGTGCTTGACTTGGTATATGCACTACTTAGCAACAACTAAAACATCGGTGTGTTATCAACATTGTTCTCATACTAAATCCAAAACATGGCACTGTGCCAGCTACTAGGAGGAAAATTAACTCTATCCCAGCCAAAACCAGGACAATGAGTTAACTTATTACACTGGTAAGGAAAGCAAATGAAAATCAGAATTCTGCACTTTCAGCAGCTGGAATTGTTTTAAGAGTATTATTTACTCACTTTGCGTGGGCAGGTATTGCTGCAAATGGTGCAGAGCTGCAGTCACAAAAAGTTTGGGAAAGTTCTGCTAATCTTTAACTGAGCTTCAGCCAAATTTTCAGCAAACAGTGACTAATGGTTTTGTAGGACATGTAGACTTTCTCGCAAGACTGAGATGAAACACATTCAATAAGTAATATGCTTCACTTCATTATCTCATGACTGGGTTTCCTCAAGCACCCTCAGAGGGTGAAAAAGCTTAATCCTTTGACTGCACTTTGAAAAGTGTACACATACTCAAACATACATACCTACCTACACACAAATACACCCCTACACATACAGTCTCTTACCTGGACACTGTGAAAACTGCACAGTCTTAATTTTTATCCAGGTAGACTTTTGATACAAAACCTGTGTATTTCATGACCCTTACCTGAGTGTTAGTTATATTCTTCAAAAGGATGGAGCCAAATTAAAATGTTTTTAGTCTAAATAAAGTTTTAAATGAAAATATGTAAAATTTATTTTTATTGATACCTTAAGGTTACCTGAAGAGGGATTTAATTCACTTAAAAAGAGGTACAACCATAGAGATCTTTCTAAACCTAATAAAGCTGGAAGAGAATGGAAAAACCTTGAGGGAAATAACGGGACTAGATTAAACCTTGAAGGAAGACTAACTCTGAATTTCACATAAACTGCAATGTACAAATATGTGTACTTCGGGCTTTTCTGGTCTTGTAGTTTACTTTAGATGAGATATGCTGCAAGCCCTAACTTGTATGAACATTATATTAAATCGGAGGGTTATGTTACATACTTCAAATGGTATGAGTGTCATATCTTGCAGACACAAATGCTACCTAGGCTTAATAATCAGCAGACTGCAGAGAATTCTTGATTCTATAAATTTTAACAGGTATGTAATTGTGTCATCTCTGTAGGCATTTGAAGTCATGCTTTCATTTTAAACAACGTAAATCCCCAAAATATTATTATAACCTTATTATTTACTCTGCCTGTTTGTTTTCCATCACTTTCAGCACTACAAGCTTCCCATTAATTCAAGCACAGAAGTGATAGCTTTTGAATGGTGATAAATACCCTTATGGTACTCTTCATGAAAATGGTATACCCAATTGTACTTTGCCTGCACATAATGAACTTCTTAATGATAATCACGTATTACTAATATAGAACTCTCCACTTGAATGAAACTTTATGAATATTAAGTGAGACAAATTCCCTACCTGGAAGAGATGACTATTTAAAATAAGACAATATCCCTTTCTTACAACCCAAAGAAGGAAAAGAAGAATCAGCTGAAATAGTTGCAGTTCATTGCAGTTCAGCCAATTAAGAATTAACATTCCCAAGTCATGCTGCTTCCAGTATCTGTTGTTCTGAACACCAAAAGGGAAAAATATTCTCAAATCCTGCAGTGGTAATGCCTTATGTGAAACTTCTGATTAAGCAGTAGTCAAGAATTCATAGAATTTTTATTTTGACCCTATTCCAATATTTTTCATTGTTTACTGCAGGAATAGTCCCATTGATTTCAATGAAAATTCTCACTGGAGCAATCTGGAGCTATTGTACTCTTCATGGTAAGAATATCAGAATCTCTTTTGTAATTATTTTCAATTCAGAAGCATTTGCAAACAGAACTTCAGCTGAATATAGAAAGGATTTTAAGTATTCTCTTAATAGATCACAGAAATAGTTTTTCACTTGCAGGTGTCAGAACTATTTGTCCTTTGGACTACTTGCTGCTCCAGATTTGTAGGTGACCAGTCAACAGCACATCATCAGGATATCATATAATCACAAAAGGCAGGAGAAGAGAGAAAGCAAAGGAGGTGAGAGTGATTATCTTTGTCAAAGGCAGCAGTGAAATCGAGAAGAATAAGCTAGAGGCATGCACCTTAAATTGATCAAGGAGTAGCTCATTAGGAGCCTTGCTTCATGCCGCTTCTGAGGTAGGGAAAGGGCAGAAGGCAGACAAGAAAGACTTGAGGAGAGAGATGCAGGGGAAGTCTGTGCAGCGCAGGGGTTTTGGAGATAAAGGAAAGGAAATGAAAGAGGAAAAAAATAACCTGAGACTCAGGTGGGAGCTAGAGAAGTTTTGTTAACGTAAGATACCACAAGAGCATGCTTTTAGGCAGTGCACAGTTAGAAGCTAAGAGAAAGGTAAGAGCCTCCAAAATAGGCAGGAGAGGAGGAAATTGAAGGGACAGGTGAGACCCCCCCAGAGTAGGATTCAAGTGGAGCATCCAATTCTGACACTGTGGTGAGCAGTGGCAGATGGGAAAAGATAGGAGGGGAAAAAAAGAAAGGTTCAAAGATGATTCTGTGCACTTCAAAATATAAAGAGACATCAGAAATGTTCATATAAATTTCCTATGGAGACATCAGTTTTATGACCTGGGGTGGGAGGAAAGGAGAGCAATCTCTCTCTCATTATCTGTTTGGGATTTTTTATTATTCTAATGTGTAATTGTGCTGCGTTGGAAGGATGATGATAACCTGGAAAAGGATTTTGAAAGGTTTGTCTGAGTGTATTGCCTGTTTGCTGACTAGAAGCAGGGTCTTTTTCCCAACACCAGTTAGAAAATAATCAAGAAAATCTATTCAACACATGCTAACAGCCTTTGAGATTCTGCAACAGCGCAAACCCCAACCAACTGTAATTCCAGTGAAATACAGAAGTGCATTAATATTAAAACCAACAAAAGAGCATAGAAACCTGGAATTTAAAACACAACTGGTTGAATATTCTGGTTGTTTATAATAAAAAATGCTTTTGTTAGATCCCTTGTTTCAGGAAAGTGAGACGTATTAGCAATGGTCCCATTAGAAAAGTCCCTACTGTGACAGGGAACCTGAAGTGACCGTCTTTCGTCACAAATCAGAAGAAACAGGTCTGTTTTCATGTCTACAGCTAGTGCAATTATATCCAGAGCAAGTAAGAATTTGGGATGCACATCTCAAAGGGCCTGGCTGTCACCAGGCACATGCTGAATATTTCCCAAAGCCCAGATCCTGTCCATGACTTCCCACGTGCAAGGTCAGAATTTACTGTTTAATGACAATTTTCTCTCTCAGAACAAGCTGAAAAAATATGTCTCTTTACCTTGTATTCCTCCCTATGAGGAAGAGAGAGTTTTCTCTCTCATATTTAGACATTTTGTCAAGGGTGAAAGAAATGCAGATTGAAAAAACCCAAACAGCTTCACGACTTTACAGTAATAAAACCTATCCAGAAATAGAAGACTTTTGATCAAATAATAAAAAGAATGCCCTACAATGCACAATCAGAACTAATTCCAAGTTTGATATTAACAAGTAATTGTCTTTATTTGCAACAGCAATGCTTTACTCTAAAAGGTTATTGTGGCAAAGACAGTCCTCACTATAGTCTTATATTAAAAAAAAAGATTGAATTATGGTCTTTTAATCAATATCCTTACTGCTTTTAATTAAAATGGAATGAAGAGACGTGGGAACTCATTTAAATAACATCTCAGTTAGGTATTAAGGATTCATATACAGTTCATATAGTGACACTTGTATTGCAGGCAAAGTTTTGCAGAAACAGTTGAAATAGTGGAGTCTGGGGCTTTTGAAGGCATCTAAGATGGTGCTTGGACCCTTTACTACTGAGAAAGCTTAAAAGGCAGCTTTGACTAGAAGTCACTTCATGGAAATGTAGACACTTTCACCAAAAGAGTATGTGAAGAGAAGGATTCTTACCTAGTGGTAACTAGCTATGATATGGCACAATATGGAAGTCACTGGAGAACTTTCTAGGTGCCAGGCATCATTTCATATCGCTAAGTTTTCGTGAATTGTTTCTATTTTGTAACAGAAACACTTGTGAAGTATTCAGAAAAAAACATCCCTGCAAGACTGACTTAAGGCATGTATGAGTATCACCAGCCCCTGATAAAGACTCCTGTCTGCTGGACAAAGCAAAGGCACCGTGCAGCATGGCATGGATCCCTGGACAGCACATAGTCACGTTTGCCAAAGGTATGTTGTACCGCTCCAACGGGCTTCCAGGGAAAGCTCGAGTTGCAGCTGGGAAGAAGGCAAAAGACTCCTGCTATGTAAATCTGTGCCACCAAGGGTACCACAGTCAACAGAGCCTGTGGTCCCAGGAGCTCTGTGCAGCCTGGGGAGCAGTAGTTCCCCCTTCTGAACCTCACAGTAAACATCTGCGTACATCCACGTAATGTATGCCTCCTGCTAAGGGACATCTATCAGCACCACCCCCGCAAACTCTTCTCATCAGGCAACCATCAGCGCTCAAGCAGCCTTTAGTGAAATGGAAAACAAATAACCTGTTAAGACAAAAATAGTTTAACACTTATTTATAGACTGTCATTACCACTTCATGCCAGATGGGAAACACAATGAGCTTGCATTTGAGATGCTGCCACCTGTCAAAACCGGGTCATATGAAAACCTTAATTTTATCATTGCTCCTTTGGAAGCATTAACAAAGCCTGAGACATTGGACTTGAATTTTGGATGTTTTTTTCTTTCCATGCATTACACGCTCGCAGAGGCCATCTGAAAATGGGTGATATGAAACATTGAAATGTTTCAAGGGACAGGGAAACAACGTCCTCTACAAAATATTAACATGTGATCACAAACAGACATATTCAATGCATTTTATTTGACAGAATAGAAGTGGTGACAACAGTGAAATTCAGAAGCTGAAACAACCTCCAGGAAATCTGAAAATAAAGTAGCACATATAAAATGTCATCCCACAAATGTCTAGGCTGTATGGTACCACAAACTGAGTACTTCCTTCCAGTTTAGCTGGAAGGCAGACTGAATTCAGAAGATGATAAGCAGCAGTGACATGAAGACTAACACCATGTCACAACAGAGGTACCTCAGCATAATGTGTCAAAATGAGGTATTTGTCCCTGGGAAAATAGACTGGTCTAATTTTATATAAATATATTTATATAATTTAAGATATCTTTGCATATATTTATACACACTGTCATGCACACAAATTGACTGTAAATGCATGCACACTGCTAAATAAATATACCACATCTGTAAGCACACCATATGATCTCAATCAAGCACTTCAAACAGCCCAGAGGGATGTGAACATCACTGGAAACCTGAGGAAGTTGCACGCCTTTCTTTCAGAGTCCCTTAGAAAACACAGACCGTGGGCATGTTGCATAAGAAACTCAAATCCACGTGCATCTAAAAAATCTGCTTTTGCCATCAACATTGCAGCTTTTCAGCAGAAGGTGTCGGAGAGGCCCTTGGTGGTGCCTGTGGCCCCTTCCATGGGCTGGCAGAGGGATGCTCTCCTCTCCGGGGCTTGGCCAGCCTGGGTGCCAGTGGGCTGCTCACCTCCCGGTCACACGTACCCGCATCAGGGCTCTGTCACAGCTATTTTGTTTCTGTGTCCCCTCCAGATCTGAATACTCTTCTCTCTGAGTTTCTGACTCTACAAGTGCCAAGATTAGATTTAAAGGGTAGTTAACAGGCTTTTTGTTAAAAGTGTTGCTATCACTTGTATTTATAGTTTAATCCATCAACAGATTCTTGTTCCTGCCTTTTCATTTTATAGTGAGCTTCTTTCTGGGGAAAAAAGATCACAGCTAGAGCAATGAGTTTTGTAAGGACACTCCAAAACAGCATTAGAGGAAAAAAATAAAACTGTCTCTGTGTTTCCTTATGCATGTTTCATTAGCACTAGCTCACTGAGGCTCACAAAGCTTTCAGACATGAAAATAAAATATTTTCTTACTGAAATAGTTGCCACAGGTTCTTCTTAAGGCTGGGAAATGGGAACACACATGACTAAGCAAATCACTGCCCTGAAGAGCTCACTTTAAGTATGTGCTATGGGGCTACCCCCAATTGTATTTTTCTGAGCTGCAGTCTGGAAGCCAAATTTGCAAAGAATATTTAAGCTGATTATATGTGACTGTGCAGATTTATGAAAGGGTCTAATGGAGTTAGGTACCTTATTTCCCCTGACATTCAACGGTTTTTAGGCACTTCTCTCCTTATTAGATGCCACAATTTAATTTATCCTTCAGTTATAATTTCTTCCAAATACCAAATTAAAACACTTTCTTCCAGTAATTCTTCTAATTAAACGTTGTTGCCTTAAATATGTTGCACATATCCATTTTTTTTAAAAAATGTAAGAACACGAGCATTTTTATTTGTCACACATTTACCCATTCATATATTACATCTGTCTTTGTCATTTTCAGCTCCCCCATCCTTAAGTAGAAATAAATAGAAAAGGTTTTTATATTCCTAGGGAAAATATCCTAAACAGCTCATTCCCCTCTAAAATGGCAACCCCTGTGAAAACTAGAAGCAACACATATATTTGTTTATTTTTACAAAGTAATAAAAGACTCTGAGCTCTGCTCCTTGATGAACTGTCTGCTACAAACTGCCAGCTAAATATAAATCCATCATCATTTTATGCATCCGTGCTATAGACTTTTCCCACAACCTTTGGGAAACGTACCTTCTTCCCTAACCCCTAAACAAATAAAACAGATTTCTACAAGGCAGCTGTAGAATGTTTATGCTTGGTTAAAATCTTGTTGTCCTTGAGAATGCAGAAAACACAGGAATTGCCATATCTGATCAGCTCAATGATCCATCTCACCCACTATCGTGCCTCCAGCCCTTGCCAGTACCTGAAGGGAGCATAATGAAGTTGTTTTTAAAAGTGTGCTTGTTATCACTGTGCAGTGTGCCCAATACACCATTACCAAGGAAGCAAACAGGCTCTTCATCTTATTCAAATTACAGACAAGAGGAGACACAG
>NW_008794167.1:1228517-1277458 GCF_000699145.1 Aptenodytes forsteri | reverse complement strand
AGGCCTCTTCTTCTTTATAAATTAAAGGCCAGGAGGACCCCCAGCCATTATTTAGAACCTGCAGAATTTCATGAGTTAAGAAATGGGTTGGCAAAAAATTTGATTGAATGAAAGAGTGCAGATCCTTGGCTATACTGAGATCAGCTGAGTTACAGTGAACAGAGGATCTGCTCCAAATCATCAAAATTGGAAGATTCAAAAGCGATTCTTCTTTTTCTTAATTAGTTTTTAAACATAGACAGCCATCTAATAAACTAATAATATTCTAAGGCAAGTTCTTAAGTAGATTGTCAACTCTGATTTAGTATTAGTCTCAGGAAGATCATGAAAATATTTTAGAAGCAGACAGAAACTTGTAGGGAGGAGTTCATGTTAGGAGGTTGCAGCAATACATTAAAACCTCTTATTTACAGAAAAATATCCTAAAAATATTTCTATGCTCTTTACTGAACATCCATTTTGCAATACAAGTAGGGCATCAGGTAGGGACACATTCAGATTTCATGCATGGCTTGACTATGAAGATTAAATTGTTACTCTGTGACAATTTTTAAAAAAACATAGCAAAAACATGCACATATTTAAAAGCTTTTTATACTCTGACATGTGGTATGGATTTAAGTTTTCAGAATGGCAGAATTTGCCCAGAGCATGCATTTCTTGAGCCATAGAATAAAATATTAAATAATCCAAAGATTGTTTAAATAATTCCAGGAGCCCCAAAATCTTGCTAACTCTCCCTTGAGTCACCCTGGAGGCTGCAACTTTCCTGTGTTAAACTAGGCTAAAGCAGTGCTGGAAGTAGAAACCCTGGCCCCTTCCTTTCCTCTTCTCTACTCGCAGTCCCCATGAAAAGGTAAAGAAAGAGAAGATATTCGAAGAGAAGAGCTGGAGGATCCTTTTGGCCATCTCTAGCTGTTGAATGGTCTCTAGACCCTTGACAGAAAATGAAATATGGACAGAGAACCTGAACTGCACCTCAGGCCTCCCCTATCAGGATGAGAAGATGTAAATACAGCTCAAAGCTATCCGCTTGATAGTCTTGATTAAAACTTAAATATCAAAAATCTAAACAGTAAAACTAATCATTCAAGCTTATGAAAGCTGGTGAAGACATTTTCAGAAGGGATGCTACAACGAACGGTGATGCTTTCTATGAGTAAGTTACCACTAGTGGCTGGGAGTTAGGCTCCCACATCTCTATTAATATGATGCAGCTGCAACAGCCCAGACAAGGGCCCACGATGGTTGGTCAGGGCCACCACAACTCTGCTGCATCCCAAGTCCCTCCGGGCCCTTCAGGCAACCTGCTACAGGGAGTCTGCTGCACACTTTGCGTGCATATACCACATAGTGAATGGGCATCCACCACTACCACAGTTCAAGTCAGTAGTCAAAAAGAGAACCTACAAATGCATCCAACTTACACCACAAAGCCTTCGGCCACTAAAGCTGCATCTTGAGGTGCTGAATTATCTGAGTAAGATGTCTAGGCTCTTTATTATTGTTACCTGTTGGTTCTCATAGGAGAAGAAAACCACAATGCTATCTGTGCTAAATCATATAACCATAAATGATTCCATGATGAAATAAATTATCTCAGCAAAACTAGCATGAAACTGAGATCAGAACTGAGCCAAACAAACTTGTGTTTGTGCTGTAATTAGAGCAATCAAACAAACATAGTAGCAAATTTTAGGCACAAATATTCAATAAGGTCATTCCTCAGCTGCAGTAGCCTATGGTGACATGGTTCATTTCCAATATTAACTATTTAGTCAAGAAGTGATCTGGGTTTGCAGCTTTTCTTTTTTCCCCTGAATTAAATTATGTGCTGCCATTCACCTATGAAGGTGCTTTGAAGCCTTGTGTACATGATTTAAGGTGATTTCCTGCAAAGGCAGGAAAGGCTGTTGTGATTCCTTGGGAGTTATTTATGTCTTTGGGGAATGAAGGAAGACAGTATATATATATATATATATGCAAGCCCTCATTCCTGAATGGAGGAAGTGGATTCGTGAATAACCTGTCATTTTCTTAATAGAATGGAGTTATAGAGAAACTGCTGCATTTCTGTGTTAGATCAAGTGGTAGAAATCTTACAAATAAATAAATATTTTCAGCCAAGATTTTTAAAATTTGTGCAATTTCAGATATCTTATAGTGGAAGAACATTTTCTTCTTTTTGTAAATCAGGTATTCTTTAAAGAATAACGACTCAGACTGAGCACCCCAAAAATAGAAGGATTTAAGACCTGTAGCTACTTTCAAGAATGGTCTGAATAAACGACATGAACATTTTACTTTGCCTGGGTACCATATCTGCTTCCAGTACTTGCAGTTTTGATGCCAGTTTATTATTTTAAGAAGGTGTTAAAGGTAACTAGTCTAGCCAGTGGAAGAGATGCTGTCCACTCTGCAAATACACTTCTTGAAGACAGAAACGGATCCACAGTGGGTCAGTACTGACAATAGAATTTAAATTTTCCTATTCAAAAAGAATTTTAGTGTACATATCACCCCCTTCCATGCACTATAGACACTTGTTTTCACAGAATGGCAACCTCCATCTGGAAGAAATGGCGGTAGGAGAATCCTGTCTTTAGGAGACTCTCTGAGGGAGCTATGTATCCCCAAACTAACCCAGACCTAACAATTTAAAAATTAAAAATGCACAACATCTTGAACAGAAGCAAGCAGCAGATGGGAAACCATTATGAATCATAAGGGCAGCTAACCATTGCAACTGCCAGAAGGAGGTAAGCAACCATAACAACAGCCCAATTTGTTTTCCATATATCAAGCCTTAAAAGTAAGCTGAGTCAAGAAAACCAGACAAATCCAAACGAACTGAAGTATTCCAGGATTATATTTCAAAGAGATCCTACATCCTGTAGGAAGAATCTCAAATTTTGAAGGGAGTAATTAATTTTCTGTTCATTTCTTAGCCTGCTCTTTTCAAATGGGTTTTCACAATCCACAGGGAATAGCAAATCAATAACAGAAATAATAGAAAACCCAAAAAGATATAATAATAATAGAAACAGTAAGAATTGATAATAGAAAACCGCCAAATCCATAGGTAAATAGATAGTAAAACTCAATTCAACAGGCAGCTGATCAAAATGAACTTTTCTGGTATGACTTAACAGTTACCCAAATAGAGAAAAAGAAACTTGTTTCTTATATATGGCCTAACACTGTCAAAAAAACAAACAAAAATGCTATGCATTTCTCATTTGGTGAATCAGTTTTAGCTGGAAGAGCTTGAAGGCTTCTTTGACTAGTTTGCCTACAAAATGTTTGAAAGTGAGAAAGACTCCTCAAAGTAGCACTATTTTTTTTCAGGTTATTTCATACCCTTGGAAGAGGCTGGGAAGTCCGTCCTCTAATTTTATTACTGGATGTCCTGGCCATGACTGTGACCAATGGTTCATAGCTGTCTTCTGTTCAGATTCTTGGAAAGGGCTTGAACTATTTTCAAGATTACTGAATAATGATAATAAAACCCATTAAAAGGAATTTTGCCCTGACTTACCTTCCATTATAGACTGTTGAGTCAATGGAAATGCACAGTGTCTAAATCGGGAAAGAGTCTGATACTTAGGTTTTATTACATCTATCATTCTAAATTTGGTGTAAAGGAGAAGGAATAGAGTCTCACACATTTGTTCTCAGAGACAACTGAAATCTGTTGTTCATACTAGCTTTTTCCATACAGAGAGGTGGTATGGTACAAGAGACATACTTATCTTCTGGGACTTTAACCCAGCTTGCAATCCACAGCCTGGATTATTTGTTGTAATTTAATATGATGTATTCTGTACCTAATAAACCATTTAATTCAAACAATTATTACATTATTCAACTAAAATTGGAGTGATAATAATATGTGGATTCCTCCACTGAACTCATTCCCTCTGTAACAGTTTCACAGAGCAATGTCATTTGAAGTAATCATTTTTTAGTGTAATAGCTCAGTAACCATAAATTATTAAAAACTACATTAAATGAATTAAAGTGACATAAAACAACCTGCACTGAGAGGGGAGGGTATTATTTTCATGGAGGAAAAGGCAAGAACACTGCCTCATTCAACAAGCTAGTGGGATGGGATGTGGAGCACCCATGTTTGCAAAAAACTAAAATGCAACACAATATACCAAGCATTGTTCCAAAATTTAGGAATTTGGCTTATAAGCCAAATAAGGATGTGCCTGTAAATTGAACAAATAAGACTGAAGAAAAACCTGAGCTAATAAATTTTCCTTCCCATACATTTATTTTAGAAATACCTAACAATAGGTGTAAAAATTAGTAGGATGGAGATCACACAACCTAAAAGCAACTACCAGGCACAGAAAACACAAGCATGCTTTTGTTTCATTGTCCATGATTGAGTCCCGAAAAGTGCTTTGTTCTCTAAAATGTTAAAAACAAACAACATCATGGAGTGTTACTGCTGAAGCAATATTCAGAAAGACTGTTGTCAAGAATAGGGCTTTAACCCTGGAAATAACATATGTTGAATACTAAAATGGGTTCTACCGGGGTAGAAGGAACCTGTCAAAGTTTTCTTTAGGAACCACTGCTTACAAACTATTTTTCCCTCTATTTAAAGGTTCCCCAAACTTCATTATGGCTGATATTGCTGCCTCAATAAAACTCTAGTTTGATCTTCTTGTTGGCCTCGCTTTAATTTAATTCCCTTTGGCTGCCAAATGGCCAGATGCAATATCAATGAGGAGAAAGCTGTAACAAGGGTAGTGTAGAACCACAGCACTACAGCTTCATCTTGGAGATGTCCATGACAGCAACAAAAGCCAAGAATGCTGAGGAATCACAGTACTCCAAAACATAAACAACACTGCAGAACTAAAGAAAGAATTCAATTGAAAATAATTGCTTCAGAGTCACACATCTGCAGTGACTGAAAAGCAAAACCCATCATAGTATTTCCTCATTTAAGCAGACTGTGACAAGCATAAGAGTGGGAGATTCAAGCTCATGTCTACGTGGCAACCAGACACAAGAATAGAAGATTTAGAAGTAGATTACTGATTGATCTTCCAGAAAACTAGTGTTTGCACAAAATATATCCAGAAGTGTGATCCACATCCCATACGCCCCCTCTCCCCTGAGAAGAGAACCTACCTAGAGAAAGAATGCCCTCAGGCAAACACACTAGCTCCTGGACTAAGAGAGATCTCTCTGGACTCAAATCAGGGGTTTGAAATAAAAGTTGCAAGGTTGAGGCACAGAGCAAAGTCACACATTTTTAAAACAGAAGAGACCATCAGTCTGGTCTGACATTCCACAAAATAGAGGCATAGTATTTTACTGACTGCTGAAAGATTTGCCTTTCCTTGGTACTGCAAGACAAGAAATAACCTTTCCAGCATGTTAGTGGATGTTTGGCTAGTAAAGACAAAAATTGGCTTTCCCTAGCACATAGCAGCTACTGCCAGTTTATAGCTATTATAGGAATACAGATTTGTGCATTTACTTGACACTGGTCCAACCTTTGTGCATTTATCTGACACACCAAAATTTAGAAACACTATTACAGGCTTTACAGAGAAAGAGAGCCTATGAATATTTTTGAGGCATCCTTCAGAGGCTGGCTCCCATAAACAACACAGTCCAAAACCAACCAAGCAAACAAAAAAAAACCCTCTAAACCCTTATCTCTATGAATCCATCCACCCTATCACCAGCCCTCTTCTTCTGCTTGGCATTAGAATTATTTATTAAATATCAAGCTCCAAGTAAAAATGTCACAGTGGAAGGCGGGGTTCATAAGTGAAAAAGCAATGACATAAAAAATTACTCTAACAAAATACAAATTAACAGCATGGTGTTAAAGGAGAAGGGAAATATGCTCATTTTGGGTGCTGGCCAACAGAGGTCAATCTTATTATACCAAAGATTAATTTGGTTTATTACAGTCTTGGGAAAGCATCTTGTTACAGGTTACCTTCATAGGAAAAGAAAAGAAAAAATAGCGTGGAGGAAAAGCTTTCATTTCTCTGTCTCTGTCATCACCCACCCACCCCATCCCCAATTTAATTTTTCAAGTGCCTGCTAACAATGGCACTTAAAAAGTTCTGTTTGGTTCAACTAAGTGGAAAAGGAGAGTTCAGAGATTCTGGATAGTTATAACTCATCCATATTTTGTTGTGCCTGACTCTTACAGGCAGGAAAATCTCATAGCTTTTGAATGGTATGGCATGTTGATCACCTAATTTGTAGGTGAGTACTTGCAGCTTTCTTGGACCAAAGCATCTCTAAACCTCTTTAAACAAATAAAAGTGTCTGATAATTTCTTAGTTGAGTATAAAGGGTGTGTTGGAATGCCAAATTAGTGCTAGAAAGTGAATGAATGCTTATATGAACAGTAACTGGGTTGAAACTCTTCACATAAAAACTACACAGTATAAATTTGCAAAAAGAGGTCCTCGCCTAAGAATTCACACAAAGAAAACAGCACATGACAATTAAGACTGCTTTAAATACCATTAAACAAAAGAAATACCCAAGCCCAGAGGAAGCGATGAGGTGATAGGGAAGCATCAGTCTGGGGCATCAGTTCTGGGTATACATCTCATTCTCATGCTGACTTGTTATCACTTTCTGTCAAACAGCTTAGTATGCGTGCCCCGATTTCCTCACAAAATAGACATCATTTTATTTGTCTTTGAAAGGTTTTTTTTAGATATCAAAATGACCTTTTAAAAGATAGGAAGGAAGCTTTGTCCAGCAAATTAGATAATCACCTTTAACTTAGATGATGCAGTGTCATAGCTTTGCTCTGCTATTTATTTCCTGGTTAATTCTGAGAAAGTCACTCTAGTACTTTTATGTCTCATTTCCCCAGGCAAAATAATAGTAGGAGCACTGGAAAAATAAATGCATCCAGCCAATTTTTCCTGCTCAGATCTGTGTGCACTACTGCCTGTAATCTGACAGTGTTGCAGGTGCTGTTTTCTGCTTGTGGGATGATGACATTAGCATGATGTATTGAGAAGTCATGTAACTAATTAATTGAGCATTTTACTTTGATGATATGGCTTATGTTGAGGAGGGAGGAGAGTCCAGCTGGATTCATTTAATTGTTCCTTTATTCTTGCAGCTTAAGGGAAGTATTGTGTGATCATCTGACTACTTGATATCAATTTCAGCATGAATACACAAGAGGTGCAGCCATTAATGTTAAGATGGTAATTCATGACCACTTGGGATGGGCAGGTTACCTATGTTTCTCTTCAGCATTCGAATAAACAGTTAGCCCTGTCTGTAGCATGTATCTTTTCAGGTAAAGATTTTCCATACACCTGCCTATGGTATTAATTTAATTTATGGAATGTTTCCTCTTATGTCCCTGTACAAATTCATACAGCATCAATATTCATACAAATTTATAATATCAACAGCAGGTTCAAAATAACAGTACATGGAATACCTAAGTATGCCTCTTCCATCTTGCAGGCAAGAGAAATACATTATGATGCACACCCAAAAGATTCAGATAAAAGTACGTTATTTTTGCCCACAAAATATTTACTATTTTTTCTTCTTAAACAGATGTAAATTTAAAATTACATTTGCTGTAATGAGAAGAAAATAAGACTGGGGCTTTGAGAACTTTTTCTCCATTATGGGAAGGCATTCTTACAGATTAACTCTGCTGTTGACAAAGACAGAAGCTGATCTAAGAAGAGCTGATGCCTTTTGGGAAAACTGTGTACACCCATAGATGAGACCTGTCAACATAGCTTACATTGATAAGGTCAGACAGATTTTGTAGCTGTTTTTGTTGTGTGTTTTTTGTTGTTTTGGTTTTTTTTAACTATCTTTTCATTTGGGAAGCTATTCTGATCAGAACAAGAGCAATTTTAGGAAACAATCACTTTTAAAGAAGCATTTTGTCTCCAAGACTAATTAGCTTAGCATATTTACACTAATGTGGACAACAGTCCCTGTAGCATCTTCATAACAAATCAGCATAACCGTAAGGCACAGATTGTGAATTATACCATTACGGGGCAGAACAAAAACAGGTATTCTGAAGAGCTCCTTTACCTACCCAAATCACAAATTGTTTTTGCATTCTCCTGGGAACTTTCTTCTGGAAAAGAAAAGATCAAGCTCCTAGCAGTATTATTCAAAATTACTACTCTTAACCCAAAAATATCTGGAAGGACCTATCCTGGTGGGCATTATGCAGATGAAACAGGCTCTTTCCCCTCCTCTCTCTCTCTCTCTGTCACAAAAATCTACTATCCTCATTGTGGCGAGAAGGGATAGTAATGCCCTCTGAAAATACTTAATGACCAGCTCCTGTTGAACAAGAATGATCCCTCAAAACGCTAGATGTTTAACTTGCATGGTTTCCAATTGAAAATGCACTCCTAGATACACAGAAAGTATCTGGGAAGCCGGACTGTATTAGCTAGCTGTCCTTGAGAAAGCAAATGAGATAAATGCAGCCTGGCATAGATCTGGTTAGGCAAGTGAGCATGACATTGTGTCAGTAACCATCCCCTTTCTGTCATCACTTAAAAGTGAGAACTATTATATTGTTATCACAGAAGTAGGTTTAGCATCCCAATATTTTTTTCCTTACTTATACTGTGGAATTCAGTAAACTCAAGTGCCCTTTCACATAAAAATGCATAAAACTCCCTCTAGATAAAGTGCTAGCCCTATTGGTAAAATACACACAGCTCTAAAAACATCTCCAAGTACTACAAAAGAGAGCACTGACATCACTAACTAACCTCCAGAAACAGAGTGAGCTAGCAAATCTGTAAAAATGAAGAGTATATGCTCTGGAAAGCATTTGAAAGGAACAAGTGTAGTCACCAGCAGAGAGCCAAAAATGCCGTAACTTGCATGCTGTGGTACTCTCTGATCTGTAAATAAGAGCAATTAAATCAGAATACTGCTACTGGCCGGATATTGTTTTTCAGACAAAGGCTCGCAGTTCCACTGGGCACACAAGAGCATGGAAATTGGACTGCACTCCGTTTTGCTTGCATGATTGCTGAGGTCTCTGCTTACCCTGAAGAATACACTGTTATCGAGGTGGGTCCTGCTCTAGGTATGAGAAATACAGACAGTTGACTCTGAGGCCACCAAAATATCAGAAATCCTGATATTTTTTATTTTAGCAGATACGTCTCCTAGATATGCAGGCTGCAGACAGATTGCCTCCATCAGGATCCAGTGGTTCTCTGGAGACAGCCTCACTAGTCTCAAGAGTAAAGTAGAAGTACAAAAGCAAAAGATTTGTTATTTTGACGGGAGAGGAAGAAAATAAAACATGGATTCACAGACCTCAAATGTCTTAAATAAAAAGACAAATCATCCCCCCAACCTCCGAGAATATTGTGACTAGATGACTCAAGTCTTTTGCATACAGAAAGTACACAAAATCAGTGGCTATATGTGATGCTTACAAAAATTACAGTTCTTAAAAGTGTTGTTCAGCGTGACCAACAACTTTTCTCCTGAAGCCAAATCCACAATTGCTTCTAACCCTTCCTTAAAGTTTGGTAGGAAATGGGCCCATTGTTTTTTTCATATGTACATGGTTCCTCAGTCATTTCTCAACTCTCATGCCTCTCAGGTCAAAAGGACTGCCACAAGACCTGTTTTATAATCCTTCTTAAGGGTTGGTCGTACCTAAACGAAATGTTTCTTTATAGGTCTTCCCATTTTATCCCAGAGGGACAGGATTTCTTTGACTGTTTTTATTTAGCTATTTGTACCAGCTATGCTATTCAGATGCTGCTTTTCTGCTACCCTTTTGGCTCTTGCAGCATCTGCTCCCTTGTCCATGTTTCTTACTTTTCTTGGAACTCTATATTCCAAATATTTTCAGTCAAATACAATGACAGGAGAAATACATCCATTTCTCCTGAAATGTTTCTATGCACTTTCAAAATGTAGATTACCATAGATCTTAGAAAGCCTGTATTTGCTGTAAGCTTCATCTGGAATAATCACACATTCCATCTTTGCATGTTTCATGCATATATATGAATGAAATAAATATGGCTAGATAGACAAAAAATAGTAAACTCCTTATGTTCTATTTTCTCCACTCTTCCTTTAATGAGGGGAATGCTTTTCCACATTGGCATTAGTAGAAGCTGTCTTCTGGGTCTAAACCATTGTGCCAGAGTTTGTATCATACCCTTCCGCCTGAAGACATAGAGATTCACCAAAAAACATCTTGTAAAAGCAACATTTGGGAACTTCTTTCATATTGCTTTTCCTTAGTAGATTTCTGCTTCTCCCTTTCATTAATCATAAATGATCTTTATATGTATTCCTCCTCAGTTTCTTCTCCAAAGGCCTCATGTTGTTCTCACAGACCTCCTTTCCCTGTGGTTGCATTTTCATGTACCATGACACAGTTAGGAGTATTATCCTCAATGAGTCTCACTTTTTTTCTGGCTGCTACTTTCACATCACTCAACTTCAGTGGAAGGCAGACAGGCAAACTTTTATTTTACTGTTGGTCATCTTACCATTATCAACAACACTTTTCTCCCTTTCCCTCAATCTCCAGCACACATCGTTTGATGAGGTCTGTTACAGAATCACCATGAAGTAAATTGCCATGTTCTATTATAACTTGTAAGGAAAGATGGCTTACACAGAAAATAACTGCTTTTAAAAATCATAATTCAGTTTACATAGTAGCTATTAACAGCAGGCTTCTTTCCCCCCTTCCTTTTATTTTCAGTTTGTCACTTTTCTGTCACATGTGGTTACATCTGTACTGAAAATTTTTAAAACGCAACTCTTTAAACACCCACAGTCAACAACAATAAAGACCTGTTCTCAAAGTCTTTAGGCAGTTGAGGACTACTGATAGCAGTATTAAGTTTGTTGAAGCCCATTATTAACACCAGGAAATTTTCTCTGAATTAATGAACCTTTAAAAATACAGTGATGAATGTAAAGAAGAGCAAATTCATCACAACATGGTGTTTTCAAAGGTATTAAGGGAGTAGTATTTGCCTCTCCCTTGCCTCCCTCATGCATAACTAACAACCTCTCATTGAAGTGTTAAATTCTGAGTACTTTAATAGCAAAAGTACACCTGTCTCAGGTATCTGGCCCCTGAGCCATATTCCAGAAGTAACCCAAGGTATTATACTGGAGTACACTAACTTGCGTATCTTGCTATAAACATCAGGAATGCTTTTGTTTCTGCAAGCAAGGCATGGTCATCAAATCTAAAAAGCTGCAGAACCATTTTATTTCTTAGCCTGCTTCCATCATCTCCACTCAGCAAAGCCCTGTTTACCAAAACCATGAAACTGCAATGAGCCTATTCATTCACATCTGCACAGAGTGCGGCAGGATGTATTTCTATAAACAGACAATCCAGACCTTTTTTTTTCTTTTTTTTTTTTTCAATGAAAGAGTAAAATAACTTGAGAGAGTTGCTCAGCAAGTCCTGAAAATGACATAATTTTATATCCAAGACATTTCACTTTTGGATATGTATTCTGAAGCAGATGGTAAGTTTTGGAAGATGAAGAATTGGGATTCAGCCACAACTAAATGTTCCAGAAAATGAATGTAGATTATAATGCAAAAAAGTACAAAAGGTGGGGGAGATTGATGTACTAATCCTATCTATTTTAAAGTGAACTCAAATAAGAGCTACACAAACATAAGGCTACGACTTCATGGTTACAAAGAAGGTGTCATTTCAAAGAGCCATGGGGCCTCTTCTCATTCTTCAATGAATGGGAATCAACCCCTGCTTAGACAATATGGTACTGCTAATGTTTACCGAGCACAGTAATTACTGGAGTGCAAGTTCCAAAGCAGTCTCTTTGAGTCTAAAATCTGCTGAAAACCAAATTCTTAGAAGCTTGCTTAGGTGTCAGCACCAAGAAGATACAGCCTGATGTTACCCTGAAATTCTTAAGGAAAGCTCAGATTTCTCCACCCAAAGCAGTTTCAGATATCTTATTCAACATTTCTCCTAATGACCTATAGAAAACCTTGATAATTCTAATTAAATTCCTGATGACCCATAATTGAAAGGCACCATCAATGCAGAGATTCTGAGTATCTTAAAGAAAGAAATGATGAGCTTGAACCTGCAGTCCCAGAAAAGGAATGAGATTCAATCAGAAAAATGCAAGTTTCCGCATAATAAGTAGGAAACAGAATTATTGCTATATGTTGGAAGCTCATTAGGTGGCAACTACTGAGAGGAAAATGCGGTGGTGCTACTAGCTGACTACAGTGAGGGTGTACCATGCACCTTGCAGGTCTGAAGCCCTGGTATTCTAATAATAACAAATTCTTAAGTCCTTGTACAGGATCTGCAACAGTTCTCTGCTGATGAGAAAACAATACTCCAAATTCCATAAAATAATAATATCCTTGTGAAGTATATCATTATAAGGAAGTAGTCATTATCTCCTAAAGCATGATTTTTATACTGCTGTTGGCAATTACTGCACTGTCCTAAAATGTCTTATTTCCTAGTAGGTACAGAAAAAGTCATTTGGCTTTGCTCATTGTTTCATGAGAATAATATCTGCAATACGAATATCTGCACAAGCTTCAAGGTAAAGATGATAATAAACTTAATAAATAAAAAGGTGCAATTTTACCTGATTTCACAAATCTTCAAGACATTTTAAGCTATTTGAAAAATGTTTTTCTACAAAGCATATAAAATGGTTCCTGTTTTATGATCATAGACTCCTTAATAAATATCATTATTTTGTTACCCATTTTAGATTATCCCAGAACAATAACATATTCTTAACATCCAGCATTTACAGTATAACTAACTGTCAGAACTTTATTTTAATCACTGTGTTTTTAAAACTGAGGTAGAAATGTGTGACAAGTCTGAAGTTGGAAAAGCCAACTGCTTTTAAGTCAAAACTGGTAAAGAAATGAAGTGGAAGCATATTTTATAAAACAATATCTTGGTTAGGTTCTAACAACCTGTCATAACCTAAAAAACTGTTGGTAGATTGTTTTAAAACATCAGAAAAATCATTTTGAGTAGCAATAATGGGCACTGAGATTCCTCAGTCCAACAAGAAGGCAGTGTAAGGATAGATTTGAAGTGGAAAGCAAGAATTCTGGTCCTTCCTCAGGAAAGCACCTTCACTAAGGAGGTCACGTGTGTGTAAATTCTCACTTGGAAAGGGATGGGCTGTGGGAAGGATGGGGGAATGATCAGTAAAGTCCAGATGATTAACCCTGTGCTATGAATGCAACCACACAACTTGGGCACAGAATTGAGCTTTTCCTTTTCTATTTTTTTTTTAAATCTCTGGGAATACTAACAGGACTTCATAATATTTACATCCTATAATTACCTTGAACAATTTCCTAATGGCACCATCAGGCAAAAAGAAAAGGGCTTTTGTTCACAGACACTGTTAAACAAGGTACATTTTTTCTTCCTCACAAGGGAAGCGGATGTGTACTGAATCACACTGACATATTCTTGGCCCAACATGAAGCTGATGTGATTCTAAACTAACCTCAAAAAGTAGTTTGATATGATTTCATGTCATACAAGAAGTTGATTTAGTTTTTAAGGTTTTGCTTGGTAGGTAAACATGTATAAGACATTTTATTAAGATAAAGGGTATAAGAGGTATCGGTAGCAGAGCAGGGAAGTAAGTGCTCTTATTGGGCTTGGCAGAGCAGGGAAGTAAGTGCTCTTATTGGACTTGAACATAGATAATTTAAGTCAATGTCAGATCATTTATGTTAAAAAGAAAATTTAACTAGTGATTTTCTGTTTCTTACCACACCAGTTACCCACCAAGAAAGTTTTATGTACTATTTTCAAGAGACGAGTGTTCAGTCTGACTATTTCTACTGGAACATTTTAATGACTCAGCTAGACCTCAGAAAACCTTACTTGAACCTGCTAAAACTGCTTGCCATTTTCCAACAGATTTCTTCCAAGCAACTGTTCATTCAAAATGAAATTAATTTGTTCACTTCTTCCATGAAGATATTTCCTAGTCTCCTGCTTCCATGTTCATCTTTCTTGAACTCTGTGCTGGCTTTCAACACTGTTGGTTGCTCTCTCCTCAAAGATACACCCTTCAAAGCTTTTTCAGTCCTCATCTTCTGATCCCTCTCCTGATTGTATCTCTGCTCCCTTGCTTGGTCTCTCCTTTGATGGATCAGTTTTCTATTTTCAATCTGATTATTTCTGCAGCGCAGCAAAGACATTGCCAACCTTGCTTTAAACAAGCTAACTCCCGTAACTCAGTCTTGCCATAACAGCATAGAGCTCTGCTCAGGCTATTTTATTCCTCTTTTCCCCACTTCATGTTTTCATATTTGCCATATATTGGGATTTTGATTTGAAAAAAGTTTATTGGTAAAGCATTATCCTTTGCTTTGGCAAGACTAGCCTACACCTCCAATCCTCTTATTCACTTTTTTAAAACCCTCATGGCTCCTTCTACAAGCTGTCCACAAACCAGGTGGTTAAGAGGAGAAGCAAATGGGAATAGACAATATGTAAATCATAAACAATGCTGCTGTATTTTTTTTCTTTTTCTTTCAACTTAGTTTTCTATCAATTATAATTACTACCTGTGTGAAACGGTAGGGATGTACAAGGGACTGTTTGCATTACAAATGGAAAGCATTTAGTTCAGGGTAGTATAGTGTAGACAACAAAACAAAATTCGTGCTACGTTTTATACAGTCTCTTTCCGCAACACGATTGCTTCCTCCCTCCTCGCCAAAGAAGGTTGGGCACATTTTTTACTGTCAGCTTAAACCCACATTTAAGGTTATTTGAAACAAAGCCTCAGGCTTCAGTCTTGCAGCTTGAGACCAATTCTATCTGTATTAATGAGGTCTATGATTGTATTGTATAACATAGCTTTCAAACCTGTAAACCTTTTAAAATTATTTAAATCTCATTTTAAACTTACAGAAATACTTAATGGATTTTGCTTGCACTAACTAGAGATGACTTCTTGCTAAAAGTGCTTAAGCTGTATTTCTTACTTAACAAAATAGTTTTAAAAATCAAATATTTGCATCCAAGAATTGTTCATTATGCAATTCTACTCAACAAAATAACCTTAGATGTAAACATGACACATTTTTATCCATCACTTTCTCACTCTTACGAACATGCTCTGAGTCATGCCTGTTACTTCCATCATTAGGTCTTCATTCTAGCACATGCCAGAGTCTGCAGGGATATAAGAATGAGTGAAGTCCAAGACTGTGCATGATAGTCAGAGCTCAGGCCACTTTACTTCACACCAGGTCACTTCAGCTCAGACATTACTTACATGTTAATCAGAATGCCACATGTAAAATAGGGCAATTACACACAATGATCACTTTAGCTGACCCAAAAATCAAAACTCTTTGTAGCTCACCTTACCTTTAAAATGCAGATGCTAAATGGTTAATCAAGATGCTTATGTAGTATGTCTAAGAGTTCATTTTTTTTTACGAAAAAATATCCTTGCACCACTGAGCAATCAAAGCATTTTTCCCGAATTTACTACACTCATTATCTTAAACTAAGTGTTTGATCTCACCTCACAAATTGGAGTGACTTTAAAGAAGCTTGATCCCATATTAAGAGGCCAGTAGCTCAGATCCATATTCCCTTCTCTCTTTCCGTAGTCTCCTTCAACAGCTCTGGCTAAAATCTAGCAAAAATTCACTGAAAACAAAAAGGCTGTCTGCAGAAAACCAAAGTTCCTACAGACTTAGACTTTTTTTTTTAATTGTTACTTGACATTTTATATTTCCCAGCAAAACCAGGAAAGTGCCAAGTTCTGTTCCTAGCTATACTGGTGCAAATTGGGAGAAATTCAACTGATTCCAGAAGAACATCCATGGAATTACATTGGCTAGGAAGCTCTTCCTTTGAAATTTTGCTACAATGTTTATTCTCAGTGAATTCCAGTCATCCACATGACATAAGATGATGAGAAAACCTTGTAAATTGGCATAGGACCATCTGAGAGGTCAGCTCCTATTTCTGAAATTACTCTCACACATATGCAAACATGGCAGTATTCACCAGACTTTCCACTTTGAGAAGTTAAAGAGGATCTCAACTTGTGCTGTTGTGATGGATTCTAACACAGAGGTCATGGTTTCATGTTTTATCTACTCTCCCATAATACCTGCTTGTTCCTTTGGTTTTGTCTGTTCATGTATGTACTGGACAGGTACGTGCTGTACACGATATTAAAAAATATTTTTCTTGACTTTTCCATTAATCAAGAGATATTGAAGTGGTTAATTTATAAAAGTCAGTAGCAAGAAAAATAACAAAACAACACAGGCACAAGTGCACTTTAGAATTATCACTGAGTATGACGTATCCTCCTCAAATCCTTCAAAGTCATATTCAACTCTGCTTGCTGTGTACAGCTGAAACTGTCTGGCAATGATAAAAAAAAAAGGATTGCTGTAAGAGGTTATGAACCTTTACATCTAAATGAGTTAATACCCTTCAAACTCCCTCCTCACAACTACTTCATAAAACTCAGAGTTCAAGGACACTGAACTTAAAGTTGGTCCTCAAAGTTGAGAAACATATAAGTAAGTTTTAATTAAATCAACAGATCTAATGATACCTACCCAAGGTCAAAATCTGGCTCAGAGTGAAGCAGGGTTTCTTTTCATTTCTGTAAGCTGGAGGCCTTAATTCTCCATCTTCTTGCACCATGCATTTTTCTGTCCTCAAAGTGAGAAAATGTTAGCAGTGTATTTTGCAGGTGCAAAGGGCTTAGAGGAATGCCCAGCAATGAGGGATCACATTGACAGCAGGGATCTCAAGGGAATATTTTTGGTAGACTATACTGGAAGAGTTT
Source organism: Aptenodytes forsteri (assembly GCF_000699145.1). NCBI lineage: Eukaryota > Metazoa > Chordata > Aves > Sphenisciformes > Spheniscidae > Aptenodytes > Aptenodytes forsteri. Next base: position 1,260,578 of record NW_008794167.1, on the reverse strand, counting down.
CTTTGACTATGGCATTCCAAAGAAATCCAAGTTGTACATTATCACTTACAGTCCACTTGCATGCTACAATGCTGTCTAAAGCCCATGGTAGACCCATGAGATTAAAATGCAAGTTTCATTTTTTTCTATTCAAAACTTCCTAAAATCTTTGATGGAAGACACTGCACCTAAGGAGGAAAGTGAAACAAAAGCCCTACTAAAGGACTATATTTTTAGATTCATATCTTTACAGTGGGCAAAGGATTTTTCATACTATCCATTTTACCTCTAACCTTTTTTTCCAGGAAAACATCAGACAGTGAGTCACAACCTCCTAGGTTTATGCATGTGCTTAATATTGAGAGAATACTTAAGAAGTGCTCTGATGCACTGCCATCACAGTTCGGTCCTGTTTTCTTCCCCACGAACAGCAGCCCTGCCCCACAGAGGAGAGGGTGTGAAGACACTGTGCCATCTGCCCCACGTACACTCTTACTGCTCTGCCAAATGTAATGCAATTCATCCTTCATCCACTAAGAGATAACCAATGTTTCATGATTTTCACTTTAGCAGTATCCTCCAAGTAGGAAGGACTGAGATTCGAGCACTCATTTTTTTGTTTCTTTTCCCAGCTTGAGAGGTTGGCTTTTCTCTTGACATGCAAGATTTCCAAATAATGCAAACGTCAAAATCCTTTTCCTAGAGCAAAGAAAGCATGTTCAACTCCCCCTACCCCCCGCCTTCCCTGAGACACAGTCTCGCCAAACAGCAGATAAAAATCTCAATCATTTGCTGGCATCCATGGGTGTGTTAAAACACTGTTTCATGTATCCATTGATTTTGACAACACTTTTGACTACCTTCACATACAAGGCACCTGTGCTGGGAGCTATTGCCCTTGTTCAGCATCAAAAAACCCACCTCTGCCTGGGACTCATTGGCCACGGCTATAGGCTCAGGTCATGGTAGGGCTGACCTGTGTGGGCCGGGGAGAAATGTTTTCCTGCTTGTAGAAGCACAGGATAAGAAACAAGTCTAAATATATCATGGAAGTAGGAGGCAGGAGCGAGAGAGAAAGAAAGGCTTCTTGAGGACAGATCTTACTGGAGTAGCAAGCCTGGTATTTCAGAATAGGAAAAATGTCTGATAACTGTTTCTCTTGTATTCTGAAAAACAGGACTTATTTACAAAACAAACACACTGAGATTGTACCAAAAATATCGTGTGCTCATGTTACCAATTCCTCTACCTACACAAACTGTTCTTGCAGGGTCTTTAATTTTGACTAGCTGCTCAGGTTAGTGAAGTGGTGGTAGTAAATTCAGCTCCTGTTGGTGTTTACAGACTGCCTTCAACATTATGAGATAGTGATATTGGTATCAGTTAATCAATGTTTTCCTCAATACTACAAAAAGAGATTTCCTGAGCTTATAAAAACAAGGCTACCAATATATAAGCACTATTTTCTAAAGTCTTTGTCAAGCCTGTATCATTCCATTTGCAAATCAGCACAGGTCTGCATGGATACTTCAGTACTTTCTTGTGCAGGAAGCTCAGCATTTCAGCAGATCGCAGACAGATTAAAAATCATGCTTTAGGGGATAAAATCTGCTATTCTTCAAAGTAAAGATGATATATCAAATGTAAGCAAATCAGATATGACCTGCAGAGGGTGCCATGGCAAGCTGTGTATGAAAAGAGATGTAATGATCAGGTGAGTTCTTTAACACTGAGTGAAAACATACCCTCCACCTGAAAGGTATGATTAAATTCATAGAGGGGTATTTTTTTTTTAATTTAACTGCTTTGGTCTCTTTCTTTACTAAATCTGGATATACAGAATGGGAAAAAAAAAAAAAAAAGTCAGAGCACGTTATAAATAAAGAACCAAAGTTAGAAGAGCTGACAAAATATGAATACCATTCCAAGGAGCTTAATGTGTCATAGCTGCATAATAGAAAAGGGAGTGAAGTGCGTATGTGCCCCTGCTGCTTAACAGTAGATTTGAAAGAGGCTGCAAAGGCAGCACAAGTGGAAAATTCCCTCGTTGGCTGCTTTCCAAGGCATCTATTCAGCTTACGAAAAATATGATGTTTTATTTGATATCGAGTGTATGGATTGGGCTTTTTGTGGTTTTTCTATAGAGAAACTATTGGAGAACAGAGCGGGACACTGGAACCCACAGTGCCTTCTGCCTTTCCCCCTGCCCCCTCCCATCCAGTCCTTTATTATTTTTAAACCTCTCATCAAATCTGTAAAATGCTTTCTTCATACAACATAGCCAGTCGTATATGTGACGGATAACATGAAAGTGCATTTCTGTGATCATCTTTTCTGGTCTCAGAGGTGAACAGTAGCCTAGTAACCAGGGGCTGCTAAATACTGATACCTTAATTCAGTGCAGCTCTGGTAAGCCTGCCATCTTCCATCTCCAGGGGAATCACTGTATTAAATTTACATTAAAGACGGCTGCATGACTGACCCAAGGGTCATATTAGCATTTTTACTCCGGTAAGTTGGTCAGCGGAACATTTCTGTACCATGAAAATTATTCCGGTACTCTATTGTTAGGAATTAAACATTTATGAGAAATTTTGTAAGAGCATATTAGCAAGAATGAGCTGGTAAGAAATACAATAAGGGCAGAGCAGTATCAATATGTAGAACTGAGAAAGAAAATAAAATCGGATTCTTTTCATCTCAAAATGAAAGTGGACACCAGGAAACCAGCAGGAATATGAGTGAAAGGAACGCTCTATTTACTGGAAGACACACAACAAAGATAATGGTGACAAATGTGCTTAATCTCCCTGCTCTTCTGCACTCACTGGGCTCTGTTCTCATGCAGACCCTTTCATCAGATTCAAAGTTTGCCAGTGTAAAGCAGATAAATATTATAGGCCAGAATCTCCATTTTTAGATGAGCACAACATGCAGAGCTACTTGGATTTTACACCCTTGAGATTCAAGGATCAGTCACAAAACAGACGAGGGACTAATTGACATTTATTCTGTACTTGAAAGGAAACCAACAACCGTATGTTAAAAAGGATCAGCTGGGAAAAGATAGTAGAAAATAGAAATATAGAAAATGCTACCTCGCAGCTGTATAAGTGCAGGAGGAATGAGAAGGAACCAGCACGACTTGGCATTCAGAATGGAATAACAACGGCTCTCACAGCCTATTAATATCTATTTGTCTGTACCCTAGCTAATTCCATATGGAGGAGAATGACCAAAGAAAAACACTTAACAATCTAATAAGCACTAATAAGCACATTTCTTTGCACTGAACAATAAACTTAAGACCAGTTCAGCAATGAATTCTATTATATTTAAATGAGATTTGGCTACTCTATGCCTTCCCCCCCCTTTTTTTTTTTACCTATAAGACTGCCTTCTAGGAAAAAAGCTTTTATTGGCAAAGTGACATCAAGACGCTAAGGTAATTTCAAGCATCTCTTTTCTCCATTTGTAGAAAAAAGGAGTGACTGGGTGGTTTCCAACCTGGGCATCTGGCTCTGTAGACACTAGCTCCTGGCTTGTACTTCTGTCTCAATTGCCCATATGTAAAATGAGAAAGGAATAGCTCTTTGACACTTCAGAGTTTTAAGAAAATACCTCATACAAAGAATGTGAGATGATACAAAGCTTGGAAAGGGGATCATCAGACTTTTGTCAGACAGTTCCTGGCTGGATCTGGAAGGAAAAGGATGACTTCTGACAAAAGGAGAGGCAGAAGAAAGTAAAAGCTCTCAGACACAAAGCAAGGGAATTGAAATACAGCTATTCCCATCAGATATACAGTGCCAGTTCCTGGAATATCTCCTGCATTATACAATCACTCAGCCAAGAATCTATTGGTTAAATAATGTGCTAAAACACAAATGTGGAAGAATCATATGTGTCTATATAAAAAAAAAAGTTTAGAAAGAACTTTCTAATCTCTATTCAAGCCAAAAGGCTCTTTAAAACACATTCACTGATTTTAGCAGTAATGTGCCAACTTCCAAACTACAGTGATATATTTGAAATGAGTGACTGACTTGAAGTAAAGCTCTGTGTTCCTGGATGAGCACAAACACTGCACAATGAGCCTGTACCTACCTCTTTAGTGAGCTTTGAAAAAGCACTATTTATATATTAAAAAAAACCCAAACAACTTACCACATATTTCTTTTCTCCTAGACTTTGGGGTTTTGGGTTTGTTTGTTTTTTTTTTGAGGGGGGGGAGGTGTTTTTTTGTCTTATTTGCTGTTTTCTCTTGAAGGCTTGTCTCATGATATTCATGCCTTGTTTTTCTAGGGGTGGTCATTTTATTCTCGTTTTCTCTGTTTAGCATCTTCAAGTCATCACTCCTATCAATGTATGTTTGTGTCCATTCAGACCCCTGACAGTCTAAGATCTGATTCAGACTGGACTATATAAAGACCCAAAGCCTTTCAAAAGTGTTCGACACAAACAGCTATTACAAATGCATACACAGTCTCTTCCTGAAATGCCAAGACATTTCAGTTGGAGCTGGGACAATGGCTTGCCAATGGAAGAATTTGCAAGGTAAGACAGTGTCATGTTCACAGCACTGGAAAATTGCTATTGAGCACTAGAAGTGCTCTCAAACCCAGTAGTCATGATACCATGCCAGACTCGGGGGAATTAAGCCACCTCTACACTGTTTGCCTTCTGAGGGCGGCTGGGAACTGTCCCAAGCCCTGGCACAAAGCAGAAGACACTAAAAAGCTGCTCTAACTCACACCTGAGTGCCCACTGCTCTGACAGCCTGTTACAGCAGCAGGGACTGGCAGGGCTCGGAGGCACTTCGGCTGCAGCCCTTTTCTTCTCCGAACACCCCCCACAGCAAGAACAGACAGTAGAATAAAAGCCTTGATTCTTTGCCACCAGGAAATCCCTTTTGACTGAAGAACCCTCCTGGGGCTGCATCCATGGCTGTTGTGATTGCTTTTGGCAACTGCAGGAGATGGAAGGACATGGCAAAACATGCCAACACCAGGCGTATTCACAGCCTTCTACTTGGGGCAGCCGTTTTGCAGAAAAGTAAGACTTAAAGCAACACTTCTACAGCAGGCAAGAAAATAATTTTAAATATTTATGTACTACCTCAGTTTGGGCATAATGATTGAAAAGTTTTATAACTTTGTTGAACAAAAGGTTTAAAGTTCTTTTGAGAGAGTCAGATTTGAAAATAGGGAGGAATTCATTTTGTATCTTATTTACAAGACAATTCCAAAGGTATCATAAACACCCTCCATTTCATTTTGGTTATTCACAAAGTGGTTAACTTAGCAGTAATCTTAGAAAGACCAATTATCACTTTAGAAATTGATAGACTAGACTTTCAGCTGGGCTGCTTCCAAATTAACCACTATGACTAATTTTTGCAGTTTTCCCTTTTTCCGTGAGAATGCCAGTTTTCACAGAGCACAGCTATTCAGTCAGATTGCAAATAAAACTGTAAGCAGAGAAGATGTGCCTTCCCTTTTCACTCACATGCACACAGGTTACAAGCAGCAAATCTTTGACTCCATCCTCTGCTCGAAGGGGTTTGAACCTGCACCTCCTACTGCCAAAATAAAGACTCAGACTACCAGGCTGTGTAATATTTCAGGGGTGAAATCCTTGAAATAATCTTTATACTATAAACTATTCCACTTTCCATGAGGAGTGGAGTATGGACAGAAATAGTGGATAAACACGGGCAGGAATCACTGCATCCTGGTGATCTCAGTAGTCACCTAGGGAGGAGCTGTCCCAGCAAGACCTTGTTTCAATGAATGCATAATGTTAAGTACATACTGGAGCGGGGACGTGAACCCACTTCATACTTCTCCCAGAGAGACCCCCTAGTCATTAGGCTGCAGTTGTATTTTTTCTTCTCCAGCCCAATAAATTATTAATTACTTAAAGTGAAAGCAGAGTGAAAACCTTCAAGCACGGGTCATTCAGGCACCTGCCACTGCAGAGCAGCAGGCAGTTACAGCAGTCAGCTGCAAAATGGCAGCAGATGCTCTAACTTTAGGAAAAGTGAACAAAGGGTTTCATCATCACTTCTTACTTTTGCAGCAATGTTTCACTAGGTGCTTTCCTCTACTCTTTCTCATACTGTAAGGAAATAAGACTGGAGATGGATGCTCTCCTGCAGCACACTGTTTGTTAACTTTGCTCCTGAGAGGATCAGGGTTTCAGCCATATTCCCCCCTCCAGCACTTTCTACTGGTCAGTGCGAGCTTTTAAAGCACTGGCTTTTTATGCACCCAGCTCCCCTCCTGCATTACGCAAAGGACCCTGGCACTCAGGTCAGCACTGTTGAGTACATCAGGCAACAAAGCACTTTGAAGTCAAAGCTGCAATGTTCGTTGAGCCCTGCCACACACCCCACACACACCAAGATGAACAAAGTGGATTTAAAGCAATAAACAATGTGACCATGCTATGCCTGTCTATGAAACAATATCAGTAATAATTCCCCCCTCCTCCTCATCGGATGTTTCAAAGATCATGTCAGACAATCTCAAAGGCTTGCAACAAGCCATGGAAAATTATGCTGCCTTCCTGCCTTTGTTAGCCAAGCCATAAAAGCTCTCAGAAAAAGAAATCTTTTTTATTTTTGTGCAGGGTACATGCTACAAATCTGCCTTTAATATCACTCTCCAGGGTTTCAGGTAAGATCTTTTGATCTTTCAGCAGGTGTCTTGTATAATCTTATATTGCTAATGGTTTCAGGCAGCAACAAACAGCAAACTGTGCCTGACTCAGCAGTCTCTCACTTTCTATATGTATCACCCCAATGAAAAATGCAGCATTTCCCTGCTGGCTGTTCACTTAAAACTTGCATCGTGCCTTCAAATAAACAGGGAGAGAAGGTCAGTTATAAGGGGGAAAAAAATACAACTCAGAATTATTTTTGACTTGGAAGCTGTCACATTGATGACTCTCAAACACCTGCCTGCAAACAAAAAACATCAAACCTAACTCAAAAAAAACAGATATATATTGCTCACAGAAACGTAGGTCACAGTTCTGCAATCAGGTAGCTTATGTGAACTGGTAGAGTGTCGGTAGAAGGTTTCAGTGAGACTGCTCATCTACTTGGAGAGGCCATGTGTCTAATCACAACTGAATCACAACTTAACTGATCAGGGCAAAATATATTCAAAATGCACTAAGATAGCATCTAAAATTCGTATGACACTGGCCTATACCAAATATGTGTTTGATGAATTGAGGCACTGAGGTTTCACTCAGAAAAACTGAATCTTTACCTCACAGCTAAATTGTCTGAGATCTCTACTTCACATCTGAATCTTTTGAGGCACTTTAAACAGATCACAACATCATATACCACGGAGTGCTCTTCTTAACCTCTCCAGAGCAACAAAGAAGTAAGCAGCTCCAAAGACTAGTGACACCATGAGAAACTAAAAAGGCTATAGACAAGTTCTTCTGCATTTGTGTTTTTCTATTTCCCTGTAGAAGGAAATTTTAAGAATTGACTGCAAAGTCTGCGTTAAAGGAATTCTAGCAAGTATGAGAGAGCAATCCAAAAGCTAAACCCAATATGAATCTTTTTTTTTTTACCACAGGCAGTAGAGTGGCAATTAGCTTTAGCATAATTTCACAGAAAAGTAAGAAGAAGAAAAAAAACAAAAACAGAAAAAAAATTTCAATAGAGTCTGGAACTTAAAGCTAACCTTCTCCCCAGCCTTTAAAACAAAAGATATGGTGAGGAAAAGACCCACTCTTGCTTTCTGTTGGAGCAACTGTTGATTCTTCAGAAAGTTTAGAACAATTTTTGTTTCCCTATTTTAAACAAGACCCTCTGCTTTGCTGCTTTACTGATGTCTCCCCTAAATCCTTCTTTTTTGCTGTTCTGATTTTGAAAGCATCACACGCAGTCTCTGCATCTTACAGAGCAGCTATGCCAGGAGATTCTACAGCTCAGTGGCAACTCCAGTCATTCATCTCATGGCTCTGGTTTTTCTCTCACATAAATCACTTTTACAGTGCCATAATCCCACTGACTTCAGTGGAGGAGCTCCTGATTTACACTTACATTGCAGAGTCAGGTCATGTAGTTTCTACATAGTTTGTTATGCTGAGGACAGACCAGAGCCTGCTGGACCACAGTGGAGTAGATGCCTTTCCCCTGACAAAGTCTTAGAAGAACTGCCAGTCGTAGTGAGGGATGCGCTGCAGTGGGTTCAGCATCCAAGTGAGGATAAATGTCCACAGTCTGTGGAAGCTTCACCTGTGCAAACATCTGATTTGTGGAAATACATGCAGCCCCTTTTCTCCCTCTTATGAATCACACATCTCCTACACTTCTGTGCCTGCCCAGGGGTGAACATATCTGCTTCTGCAGGGAATCCCATCCATGGCACGAATGTTTCTCAACATCAGTCATTTTGTCATAGTGGGATCCCCAAAACTGGCAACAGGAGACACCATCAAAAAGAATTTAAACAACTGTCTGAACACTGCAGCTGCTGTGTATGTTCTCAATGAAAAACTCAATGGTTAGGATTCTATTAGGATTTATGCATAGCAAAATGACTACTTCTTATGATATATACGAGGTCCTGTCAGCCCAGAAAAAGTAGAAACCTATTCAAAATAAAATAAAAAATAAAAAAAAGAAAAAGTCTTTCAACCAGCAAAAACATGCTAAGTGAGGACTAAAATGGCAATGCACATTTAGAGAAGGTTCCCCAAGACAGGGGAAATGAATACGGCAGTAAATTAGTTAAAAGAAACTGGGTAAATATTAGTAGAAATGTGTATTATCAAAGCCATTTTCTTTTGGATAAAACAGACAGGAAGAGAGTGCTAGTGAGCCCAAGAGACCCGTTTGAGACCAAGGAAAAAAAGGAAAAGTTGAGTCAGAGAGTGCCCAGGGCAAGCAGGACTGAGCTGCTCCCTTCCCAAAGTCATTTCACACGTTTGCTCTCAAGGCAGTTCTCTAACCAGGGCTTTGTGGCATCAGCCCTCAGCTACAGCATCTAAGACCAGTCACAATCTTATATGGCAGTTTGGAGAAAAGATTGCTTTCAGGTGCATTTTACATTTCCCTAGTTTATGCCTCCCTTTTGCAACAGCCTTTTCAGCTCTCTAGTCAGGAGCTTATCTCTCGTTTTATCTACTGTTTCAAGTAGACTCAAGTGAATCTGACAGTCCCAAGACACATGGCTTTTATGAAAATGACAAAATCCAAATAAATTGCTGGTGCTGACAAACCCTTTGGGCAATCTGCAGTGAAAGCTACATTTGGCAACCCCAGAGGCTAGGTTAGGCCTCCTGCTAGCTTACAGAAGTCAGTTTGAGAGTGATACTACAAGTTACCATATAAAACAGATGATGTTTCCTGTAACGGATCTTATTCAGTACCCTTTGGCAAAGCTCAGACAGTGGTGAAGAAAACCATTGCCCTTCCAGCATTTATTTAGCTCAGAAATTTCTGAATCCTACACCCTTCACCCCATTTTCCCCACTGGTCCTAAAAGGAAGTTGGGTTCCTCTCTTCAGTACTGCATTTTCCTAAATTGCATCTGAACATGATGACTAAAATAGCCCTTACAAGATGTTATGTATATCAGCTTTATGGCATAAGGGTATTTCTATGCTTATAGAGTGGCAGGCCTTTTTTCTGAGTGTTCATGGATAATTTCAATGTCTTGAGGTTTTCAGATCTTCAGAGCTTCAGTGCTGCAGCAATGGCGTGCCGAGGTGTATTTGGAATAGGAGAGTGGCAAGCTTCAACAGCAGTAACAACGGCATAAGAGGTGGAATTCTGGAGCTTGAATTAGCAGTTGTACAACAACAGATTAAAATATGATTTATATTCTGCAGTTACAAGTTTTATATCTACACCTGCAATACTTCAGTCTTACAATAGATCAGTTCCTGTTCAACTACCTTTAACTCTATGACAGTATTACACCTTAACCTTGAGACACATTGAGTCCTAATATTCAGAAACCATATCTGGGAAAGGAGTACCTCCTGCGTTCCTTAAGTATGGTTGGAAAACAGCATATTCCATGTTCTTCCATTTCCCAGTTTGAGCTGTCTTCAGTGTTGTTATTTTTTAAGCAGATATCAGCTTCATCCTGTTTACATCTGCCAGCCCGTGATCCTCCAACTCTCTCTCAGCCGTAAACCACAGATGCTTCACACCCTCTGAATGCAAATGACTCATTTTCTAGCGGTTCTGATAGATATTAAAACATCCTCTTGATGACTTGTTCCTTCCTTTTTGCTGAGATTTTACGCTTTTTTAAAAAAACAAACACCCAACCTTCAAGCTCCTAATTAAACCTGTCATGGAAACTATAAACTGATAGATAGATTAGAGTAATATTTTGCCACAACTACCTTACATATTGATTTTCCTTCTAGTTTAATTATCTTTGTGAACAGAAATGTTAATGATTTCTGTTTATCAGATTTTACCTATTTTTCTATTTATGAACATGCACAGTTCCTCCACTTCATTACTTACAGAACTCTTTAGAATGTTTCTTATATAAGTAGGTCATCTATTTGCTATGAACCATAAACTCAGAGTATGTAATCACTGAGTACTCTGTGAAGCTGAGTGGTGTTGTTACTCAGAGTATGTAATCACTGAGTACTCCGTGAAGCTGAGTGGTGTTGTTTCTTTCCTGAATGAGCCACTCAGAAACATATGCATTTAAAATAGTGAAACCTACTTTAAAAAATAATAAAAAATAAAAATAAAAAATAATTAAAAAATACTATTTTGGTGAAAACCTTCAGAACCCACCAATTTGTCACATGTATGTGTGACAACCATGTGGCAAAAGGTAATCATGAAAAGGTGGAAAATGCTATGTGGCTGAATTTTAATTTTCAGCTTAGAATGATGTTATCACCATACTTTTCCTACTACTGCTGCAAAGTAATGTAACTGCCTAAAGATTCATTCATTGTTTTCTGACACCACTTCTTAGGGAAGGCATCCATTGAAAATGTCAACAAAAATTACTTTAACAGAAAGGGCTATAAAACCCAAGATTAAAGTGAGTCATCCCACAAATATCTCAAGTACAAGTGGTCTGTACAAAGCATTTGAATAAATCTTTTTGAGAGTGATTTTCACTGCTAATTAATGTAATCTGACAAAATTAGAGGCACAGACACTTCGTAAAAAGTTCTTACAAAGGAGTATCAAGAAAGTGCTGTGCCCCTTCCTCTCTTACATACAAAATAGCAGCAAGATGCTGGAGTCGCTTAGAAAACTGCTCAGATTTTTGCTCACAGAGTCCATGTTATGCGATGACTTGAATGACATACTGCTTATTGAGAAAGCTGTTAGAGTTCTAAAGCCTTGTGGCTTGGCTAATTGTGTAGATTCAAATTTTTTGAGAGATTAGCGATATCGCAATTCCTGGTTTGTGTCGGTTGCAATGTTTTACGTCTGATGATTAGTTTTGATGAAGTGAATGGAACAATCAGCGTGCGTCATGACAAGGCTTGAAAAATGCAGGCTCTGAAAGGATTAAGATTCCTTTTAAACAATCAGTGGGGGAAGCTCAACCGTTTTCAGCGCAGACACCCGTCTGAAGTCCTGACTGCATAACCAGGAGCAGATCCTCAGCTGGTGTAGATCGTCACAGGACCGCTGAAGACGCTTTACACCAGCCAAGCATCTGCTGCCAGCAGTTTTCTAAAACTGCCCGCACTTCTACATGCATCATTGGGTTGGCTGTCGAGCAGGAGTGGATGTACTCCTTATGTTCCCACTTCCACTTGGAGGGGGCACGATGCGAGACTGGCTAGCTTCAGCGAACGGCAGCACAGTTACTTGCGCTCTCCGTACAAGGTGAGAAGCACTGCAGTGCTCACGGGTGGGAGAGGACTGTCTGGGCTGAGGACTTACACCGCATATTGCTTAGCAGAGCACGCTGTGCCCCTCCTGTCGCTCACAGCAGGGAGATGCCAGGATCTGCTCACCAGAGCCCAAAACCTGAATACCCTGGGGTCCCCCTCATTCCCTGCTCAAAGTCCTCCTGCAAAATGTAAAAAGGAGACGTGCTAATTCTTTCATTATTGGTGCCAAGAGGAACAGAATGCAGCAAATCCAGCATCAAATGCAGCAGCAGCTTTTCTCTGACACTTCATCTGCCATCACTGAAAGCAGGAAAAAATGACCAGCAGTCTCCAGAAAAAAATAACACGCTTTCAATCAGCGCTTACGTTCAAACTCAAAAGCACCTCCTGAAATGCTCTCTATAGATTTCCCCATTCGAGAGTAAACATAGTAAGCCTACTCTAGCCAAATCTGTTTCTGATAAGAGAGGAAAGGCTACGTTATTAATATTTGAAGTCAAGGAAAGCTAAACAAGGATGTTGGAGAAATTAGACATCAATTATACTTACTCTTCTTGTACCTTAGAGTAAGCATACCCATTTCTTTCACTTCTACTGAAAGGCAATCAGTAAAGCAAACAATATAGATTACTAGAAAAAGAAGAGAGGAGAAAAAAACACAGAACATCATTATGTCTCTGTCTATACCCATAGACTGTCAGTATTTTGAATAATGCAGGCAGTCCTGGTCCCCCCTTTCCAAAAGGCTACAGTAGAACTGGAAAATTTTCAGAAAAGAATGACAAGAATGGTGTAGGCACAGGACAACTTCCACATAAGGGATGAATAAATGGGCTGAACCAGAGGTGTCTATAAGGGGAGTTACAATGGTGGTCTATAGCACCATTTGTGGCACACAAAAATTAATAGGAACAAGCAGTTCACCATCCCTCCACCTCAGGGCACCAGCAGATGTAGCAGGAGGTGGTCCAAACAAACAGAAGGAGGTGATTGATCACGCAACAGGCACATAGGTCCTTACCCCACAGCATTGTGGAAACTACATTTACACCCGTTTCCAGGGTAAAATCTATACAGGGCTATTAACACAGAGGTGTTGAAGACTAGGAGTATTCTGGGGAAGTGCCATGATACGCTTACTCAATTTTTATACTCTTCACTAGATAACTGCTAGCAGCTTCTGCTTTTGACAGGACAATGGAATATTTGGACTTCTGCTTTGACCCACAGCTGCCATCCCCTTATTATGTGTTTTGCCTGGGGACCACTCCCAAACATCCCAGGTCCAGGAAAGTAATTGCAAAGGTCATACTCTTCTTCTGATGGATTGTTTTGGTTTAATTGGATTTGCGTGCTGGTGTTTGCCTTTTGGGAAGATAAAATCCCACCCCAAACTAACTACATCTTTGTTCAGCAGTTGAAATCATGCAAAATTATTTTGTAGGATGGAGTAGCAATTCTGGAGGTTTAAACTTTTCATTGAACAGTATCTATTAGAATGTTACATCCTTTCAGTATCCTTCTAAAACATTTGGATATCTGTTCTCTGCATAAAAGAATGTAAATGTAAATGTATGACAGTACATTTCAAGTAATTTCCATGTACAAGTTTTATATCATTCTGTTATTCTCTGCAGGGTCACCATTAAGCATCCTGAACAGGTAAAATCAGTGAGGTCTTTTAAATGTTAAGAATGACACAATACCTTTTCAAATGGACCAGTCCTCTTTCCACTGAGGGAGTGAGGAGTACCATGGCACAGCCAGTTTTATTCTGGCACAAAGTGCGCTTGTGAGCAGCACTGACTCTTTTCTTTGAGTTGCAATCACTGATGCTAGTCAGCCAGCAGCACCACAATAAACAGTCATCCTACCAAAGAGCAGCAGATAATCAAAACAACTGCACCCTAGTGAAAACTGCTAGAGCAGCTGAGGACGCTGGGCTAGATCCTCTGCTTATGTGATTTGCAGTAGTTTGATTTACTCACTGAAGTGCCTCTGATTCACACCAGCTGAGAAGCTGACCCTTTCTTATGTTTCCCATTGCAGCTTATTCAAGCGATGATTCAAGGGCAAAAATATGCAGGTGCTTTGGAAAAAAAAAGTTTTAGTATAAATGTTACATTTTTATACCAGTTTGCTATACATTTTTAAATTTTTCCAGCTGAAATTCCCATAATTAAAATTCCCATTATTATAATTTGCTGTCGCAAGAAAATAACACTATTTTTGTATAGGCGATTAGTACTGTATGAACTGGAAAGTTAGACAGCTTTATGCTGAAAATATTTTCTCCCAGATGTGTCAAATTTACTATGAGTTTTAATTCCATAGTAGAAAGAAGAGAAAAATATCTTTGAAGAAAATGTAGTATCTACCTACCAATTTAAAAAAACCTGTAATTTAAAAAGGAGAAGCAAGAATAAAAGTTAAAATAGCATGATATTATGCATTAAGCGGTCTAGAAAGTCTTCTTGGTACTCTACTAAATAGAAAGGGAATTTTGCTTTATCAGTAAGTGATGGTACTTTTACCTTTTCTGTCAAAATGATCACCTTTGCACTTAGATGGCTCCACAACATCCAGCATCAACACATTATTCTCTTTGCCAGAAATGATTCAGAGGACTGCTTTTCCACTAGAACTGCACCTTCCCTCAATCTAACAAACATCAGTCCTTTGTGAAGGACTCATGACTGAAACCTCCTGTGTGAACCGAAAGTTCGGTACCATTTTCAGATACTATTTTCATCTATTTTGAAATGACCCCAAAAGACAGTGAGGCCGTCTTCTGGACTCTACCATGATAAATTTGGTGCAGAAGCAAAGGGAACTTTATACCAACTTTGTGGCTTGGATTTAACTAGGGACTAGTCAACCTGTGGCAAGGCGGGAGCATTCTCAAGCCTGTCTCAGATTAAACCATCACAGCCTGAAACTGGGAAACAACAAAAGAAACTGGCTGTGACGTGTGGCAACTCCTTATTACAGAACCACACTGAAGGCTAGGATTGCCTCAAATGTTTACAACAAATAATTCGTCGATACATAGCTCATTTTTAATATATAGCTAGCTCATGAGAAGCTTGTTCATACTCCCATCTGGACAGGATCATTTGCTGAGTAAGGGCTACTCAGAATGAGCAGGATTTTTACAATCTCACTTTTAGACTCAAAACATGGTGATGATAAATATTGGTTTCTGCTCCAAAGAACTTACATTGTACATATGTGCTGGGCAAAGGTAATTTTTATTTGAGCATAAAAGGAACAGTGTTATATCTGTAGAAATATAACAGATATTATGTACTTCTATGCCAAAATCCTTTCAGTGGAGAACTGGCTCACCAAGAAACCAGTTATTTAAGCAAAGCTGGTCTGGGTCTGTTCTCATGTGTTTTAAGAGAAATCTGAAGAATTCTTCTAGCTTGTGTCAGTTACTGGAAATACCGCATTGGACCAGCCACTTCTTTTCTGCCTACGCTTCAAAAACCTACCCTTGGTGACGTGTGGAGAGGGAGCAAGGGATGGTGGAGCCAGTCCATCTCTTTGATGCCAACTAGACATCTGCAGCTCTGTTCTTCTGACTGCTTTCCACAGCCTGAGCAGGATGGAGTGCCCAGGATGGAGGGAAAAAAGCTATCCCAATATGTGAAAACTTATTCTAAATGTTATTAACACTTCTGCAGTTACTTGTGTTCATTTTCTCCCTGTTTAAAAAACACAGAATGAAAATCTACCATTCCTGCAGATGGAGGAAATACACAGAAAACAAAAAAGAAAGGCTCATATATTGGTAACACTCCTCCCCTCAGTATTGAGTATAAAGATGCTTTGCACTTTGTGGCTCCAGAGCCAGTAATAAGAATGCTGGGTCCCCAGAAATGCTTTAATCTGAGAACACAATTGCATTAGCTTGCAACAGCAAAGATTGCTATCACTGCTTACAAAGCAATACATATAATCTCTGTCTTTAAAACAATATTTCATGAGAAAAATACTTTCTTTGGATTTACAACAAAGCAAAATTATATAAGGAAGACCACAGAAAAGAGGGGTAGAAAATAATCGCTCATCCCTGTTCAGAGAAACCATATGTTCACAAGAGTGGAAGACTGTGCACCTCGTGCTGTAATCATAAGGGAGGGAAGATCCTTGAGAAAGAAATGAACTTAACCTTCATTTAAAAACAAATCCCACTTTCAATACCTTTGTGTATTGATAATAAGGTTTTCAAGGCTGAACTGAAGCACACAATAACAGTCCCATTGGGACAGATTATTTGGCATGATTTAGCTCTCATATCTTCTGGTCTACCAACAGATAAAACCCTGTTCAGTTGAGCCAACTGGGTTTAGCCACAAAGTTGATCATATTCTCCCAGTGATAATACCTCACCAAGGCTGCAAGTCCAACCTCTTTCACTGTTGCTGTTCTCCCTGATTTAAAATTGTCTCAAATGTTGATGAGAGTTTCCTATTAACCATAGTGAAATTTCAGTTTACATTTTTCTCCAACCACAATAAATGTAGACTGACTGTACAATATAAATATGAGTTTAAAAAGAATCAATTTTAAGTTAATAAAACTCACTGAAGCATTCACAAATGCTTGAGCAAAATGATATTTTCACACACACATGAATGGCTGAAGATTAAATGAACTCTATCAGCCAAAGGGAAAATGAAAGGAAAAAAAGACAAAAACTCAGTTTTTAAATAGAACTCAATATGAAACACCTGAATCTTCTGTCTTAGAGCATTTAAAAATCAAAGACCTCATAAAAAAAATAATTTTGCTCTTTACTAAGGGAAAAAAAAACATATTGCACTTTGGGGCAAGATTAAATGGGTTGATCAAATGTGAAAACTTTTTCTGATTTTTTTTTTTTTTCAGGGCTGGAAAGCATCCCACCAGATCTTCCCTTCACTTCTTTTCTGGTTCAGCTAGTAAAGGAAAATACCAAGTATTTTTCTAGGGCTTCTTGCATAGTAAATATTTAAATCAGTTTTTAAAACTTTCTTTTTTTCAGCATATTACAATTTGTGTTTGCATGATTTTTAATGTTTGAAAAATCAGTGTTCCATGAAGTGTTATGTAAGTATTGTAAGTATTTTCAGCACAGTTCCAAGTTTGCCATCTAATATTTTGGCATAGCTAATCTTGATAAAGTAATTCAATTAATTAGCTTGATTAATCAGCTGGACCTACAATTTCTATCTGTAATCAGCCAGTTAACTTGTGAGACAGACAAAATAATTTGAGAGTTCTTAAGCCTGAACTGATGTCACGTCTCTAATGGCAACTAAACAAGACTGTATTAAGTAGAGGTGTTAAACTCATTAATAACAAAACATCCTAGAGGAAGTGAGGCTGCATAATCTTCTTTTATTTTTCAGCACCTTGCAATACTAAACATGAGATATATTGCACTGTAGTTTAAAAGGTAGACTCGCAGTTAGCAGTAATCCAAGGCAGCAAAGTGCATCAGAACCCGACTGCCTGGGAAGAGGCTGCTCAGGATCTTCCAGGGATTGAGTCGATAGCAGTGATGTCACCTGCACTCCTCCTTTCTTATATGATGTATGGGAAGGAGAAGGTAGATATGAGGAGGACTGATTATGCCATATTCCCCGAAGATGACATTTTGTTTCCTTCCTAAATTGGAAAGGAAAGAAATGTGATACCAACCAACTGCAAAACAGAAGAGTGACTCAAACAAAGCAAGATTAACTGGAAAAATAAAAAATAAACCCTTAGCAAGCAACATATTTTATTGACTAACCATCTTTCCTAGACTTGCTCAGTGCTTCATGTGAACATCTGCCTATCCCAGGCTTATGCCCTCTCAACATTGGATCAGGTTGGACCACGCGGTTGGGACTGGGGAAGAACTGGGTTCCCTACCAATCTCCTCTGAATGTCTCCTTTAGGCTCTCTTCTGATGCTCTCATTTCTGTTGAGGATCAAGTTACTCCATGTATAGAGATACATATCTACATAGAGAGGAGGAAAGAGAGATTATATCATGTCTTTCTTATCCCAATCCCCAGAACGGCTTGATCGGCTTAGTTTCTGTTTCCTGACTGACAAATAAGCTATCATCAGCTTTATGGGTGTAACACTATTAACAAACCACAGGGAAAAACGATTGCCCTCATTGTGAGGAGAGCCCATAGAAGATCTGCCAGGTGAAGTTCTGCTTTGGTCTTCAGAAACGTTAGGAGATTAAGCTGGTCAGTACCATGTACAAGCCCCAAAATGTCAACTATTAAATTGTGATCCACTGCTACAGGGCGTAAGTAAATGATCAAACCCCTCTTTTTAGAAGACCTAAAAAATCTTACAGCTTAGCTGTGAAGATAACCAATTTTGCAAATATTATCTTGTGAACACTTAAGGTGCTTAATTGAAAAATGGTATGTAATTAATGACTTGCCTTGCAACACCATTGCCACACTGATACAGAGATTAAAAAAAATACAGCATGCTCAAAAATAAGAATGCAAAGACTAAAGTCACCCACAAAATTGACTGAAACCACCACTGTGAGAACCCAGCTGGGGCAGGAAAAAAAATACGTAAGAGATCTTCTCACATCTGCCATATTGTTCAGATCTGTTAGCCGGACGTGGGCTTCCTTGCACAGCCAGACACAAACTCATAGAAGTTGGCTAGACATGACAGAAACCTATGGAGCTACCTTGCTAGTACTCAGCAGACCTGAATTCAGTGCTTTACAGAGCCATCAGCTAGAACCATCTGTGACTGTCCTAATACTTCCAATTTCTGTAGAAAGCAAGCCCTAGAGAGACTGGAAGGGAAGATCACTCATATAGTCTCAGCTATTAGTGCTACATTAGCACTGAAAATGATTGTCTACCCTCTAATGCTGCTTCCTTGGTTGTGAAGACCCTATGTTCCTACCAAATCCTAGACTTCACATTTCTTGGGTTCATCTACCTCTCCCAGCTAACACAAGTGTCAACAGTTAAACTACCTGAAAGTAACCACACTATTTAGGAGCCTAAACCCATTGACTTTGTTGTGTGCCAAATATGCTGTGGAATATAACAGCTAATCTCTCAAAACAGAAGTTCCTTTGTCATTTCCAACCATATCTAATGTACAATAAAATTTCAGTAACCCTAAAATTAATTTCTTTTTTTTTTAATGCGAAATTCCATAGATGTCAGTGAAGTTTCACAAAGATGAATTCCAGCTACTATATGGAGCAGAAAAAAGTAAAGTCATAAAAGGCCAGCAAAGTCTGAAGGTATCCTGCCAACGACCTAGCTGAATAAGAGTGAAAAAAACTTTACCAGAAACCTTAGGCTAGCCTCATTATTAGGCAGCTTCATTTTGATTTGTAGAACAAAACACTATTGCAGTGCATAGAAAAAAATGAGGTAGTGCTTTTCTGCAATTTACAAGTTTATAAAAGAGCTACATTCTGGGATTTGGATGACTCCAAGGGCACAGCATTGATTTGCTCATAGTATGAGGAAAGTATGCCTCAGGTAAACCTTTCTTGCCTATCATACAAAGGCTTGCATATAGATCTTTTGCAGACTCATTCTTAATAGATAAGAACACACAAATACTTTTGGAACTGGAGGTGGGTCAAAAGAAATTTCATTCCCACAACAATCCACACAAGTTGTTAGAAGAGACAGATGCTACTTCAAAAATTTTATTCTACAGGGTTTGGCAGACATGAGCTTGAACTAATAACCAGTTAGGACCAGAGGAAAAGAACACAAAAAAATAAAAAAAGATGCTTCTTGACTGTAATTTTGTTGCCTTCTCAAAACTTGAGAAAAAGCTTGTGAGATATTATTTATTATTTCACTGTGCCAACAGCATGCACTGAAACATCACAAAATGAAAAAAGAAACAACTTCCATTTATCTTAATAACAAAGATTTTTATTATAACAAAATGAAGGAACCTGCATTCAATGTAATCAATTTTGAAATTGGAAGCTGAAAGGAAGCATCACACAGGAAAGAAGGTGCTTGAGGATAAGGCATTAAGGACCTGACACTTCAGTTAATTAAAACCTTGCCTGAGTAACGAGTGCAGTATCAAGACCTCATTAGTCCCAGTTTCATTCAGGTAGGCAATCACCATGACAGGGCCATCAGAATCGCTTTCCTTTTTGACACTTTAAAGCTTAAGGCCAGGGATATAAGAGACCAAGAAAAGCTTTGTGTTTCACTGCATCGTGTCTCTCTACGCGAGGATGCTGACAGTGGTGCTATATGGAAGTGCCTGCTGCTACCACCTCATGCTGCCCATAAGGACCCACGTTTCCAGCTACGCTGCTCACTGCCCTGCCACTCCATGACTCAGGTCAGAGACTAACAAGATACAAAGGATGAAAACAGGGCCAGAGGCACTTAAGCCAAATAGCCTGTTCTGCCTTTATTTTTTTTTTCCTCAGCATATTTACAATAAGAGAGTTTAAGAACTGAAGAATGAACATTTTAATAAAAGCCTATATTGCCACTAAGCCAAACAGTTTAACTTAGATCTCTTGGTACCCCTTAAGCCAAACACTGTATGTTGTCAGTTAAATTCAGTCTACTTCAAGTTTTATACCTATTCTTCAGGATTAGAGTCATTTTTTTCCTGCTTGAACAGGAAACCTCCCTCCCTGTACCATCAGATCAGCCTCTCTACCACACAAGCGTCCTAAGGAAACTGGTTAATGTGTCAGTAGGTGGACCCTTTCATTTTAAACTTTCACATTGGGTGGCTTCAACGGCACTAGCATGGGAAGTCCTGTATGCATGTCGTCTTCTGCTCTTTTCTTCAAGATCCCTTGAAGCAGCAGATACCAGCCAGTAACAACTGATGTTGCTACTCTAATTGCAGGGGATACAGGTTAAATTAAAATGAAGGTTTTTCAGGAGTACACATACAAAAAAAGATATATACAGAGAATTTCTGCCAATTTCTGCTTCTGAGGGACCACTGTGGTTTTGCAAAGAAATCTCCCTCTAGATGAATTTGTCTTCCAAGAATGCAGTCCAGACTATTCCCTCTTTTTCTTCATACGCTGTCAGCTGGTTAAGGTGGAAAATAGTCTTTTTTCTAGAGCATTAATGTTTTGCTGGTATGAGGCATTTGGGGGGCTTGGGGCTGTTTCAATTCCATTTTTCTGATGATATTTGAAGTGATAATTGATAAAATCTCACTTCTTTTTACAGGTGTCAGGGAGGTGGAGTGTCAGGGGGTGGCAAGAACACCGTACGGAAAAAAAGCTACACAGAAAACCCACAGAACAGCAGCAGTCCAAAGTGCTTTATACTACAGAATAAAAGAATGTGAAACTGTACCAACTAGAGTATAATTCAACATTTTTCTGTTAATTCAGCAGCATATATGCACTTCATTTTGCTATTTATAAATAGCTTTCATAATTACAGACTTTGGCATACCTATCAAAGGTCATACAATAACTAAAAGAATGCTAAGTTTATAAACTTAGACATTGCCCCCTTTTTTGTATTTAACTTTTCTACATTAGCTGTTTTATGGCCTGAAATACCCAAGAAGAGCCAGAAAGAATACACAAAAAAAGATAAAAGGAACATAAAAACTGGAAAACAGCGATGAGCAACATTCCTAACATGTATCTCAATTTCCATCCACAAACCTGTCCAAGATGTTAAGATGAAGGGTACTCAGATTTAAATGTTTGAGTGGCAGGTTGATAGCACATGGAGGTGTTAGGGAGAAAAATGTTGCATAATTTCATTGCACCAAACCTCAAAACTACTAAAACAAAAAGTCTTGTGATTTCATTGGATGGTACTAAAATATTGCAAATTAATGTCATCAGTGCTTTTTTGAACCAAAACATCATCTATTAATTTTCTCTTTCCCAAACTGTTAAAAAAGGAAGACCAATATCCAAGAAGCACATTTAACTACTTACAGTCATGAACAGGAAAGAAAATGTCATCCACACTGCATCTGACCTGGAACCAGCTTGTGCTGTACTGGGAGTCCTCAAACCCCTCACATGAAAATCCTTGCTTTCAAAGGAGTAACTTGCCAAAATTGGAACAAAGAAAGTCCATTTTGTACTATTGAAGACTATGCCTTTTGTAAGGCAGTAATGAGATAACAAGAAACTATGGGAAGTGAGCCCAGTGGCACTGAATTTGGCAGAAGTTAAGCCAATGACAAAAACCTTTGTTATATTACATGTACTTACATTAATGTTCCTCAGACTGGAAAATGTGTGTGGATGTTGTGGAGGATTTGCAGCTGCAGTAACATCAAGGATTCTTTTATAATTCATTTATGTTCATTGGAATTCAACCCAAATTTCCGTACTCTCCCACTAATTGTAGAGAAGACTCCTCAGCCTTTTTTTGGTTAATACTTCTAAAAGTTAACAGTTTAAAAAATAGTTTTCCACAGTTTTTAAACTACACAGAATAAGGACACATCAAAAGACAACTTTGGGTATGAAATTCTAAGCCTAGCTTTTTCATAGTAGATAATAATTTCAATTTTTTGGCTACTATTTCAATACAGGACAGTACATGATAGCCATAATGTTAATTGGCATCTGTGTTTTAGAATGGCCAGTTAATCAGGTAACTGCTTTAGAAAATTTCCTAGTTTACTAATGTACTTACATCATAACATTTTGATGTTAAACTGTTTCTGCTTAAACAAAATGATAGCTTTTATTTATATCTATATCTGTAGATATAACATAAACATAACAAAACATAAACAAACACATAAACATAAACAAAACTAAAGGAATAATTAAACATCACTGCTAATTAAACAATCACTAATTTCTTCCCATTCATCTGGTTCTGTTGGGAATTTGAGTTTCAGTCTGAGTGATATACAAAATATATTGATTACAGCCAAATGCTTAACCAGCATTTCAATTTGTCACTGTACTTGCTCCAATAGGCAGCCACAGTGAGTGTCACTGTACTTGCTCCAATAGGCAGGCCACAGTGAGAACAGACCCAGTTAACCGAGTTTCTGGATACCAGTGAATCATAAAGATTACTTAATAAAGAGTTCTCCACAGTAATATAGGGAGCCAATGACCCTTAAAAGAAATATTCTCTGTAATGCTTGATAATTGGCCAAAGAATAGCTTCAGTATAAACTTTCTCTATCAAAAATTACTAACTGAACAATCTTGAAGAAAATTCTTTTTAACGCTATAAAAAGAAACCATGTAAATGGCAAAACAACCCTTTTCACAATTTCAGAACGGAAAGATTAATTGCCTATTTCAGAATTGCTTTGTTTAAAAGTCTGGTTTTTTAAATAGTTATAATAAAAACTGAAACATTTCAACTGACTGAAAATTATAAAAGCTATTCTATGTTTTTTATCACAGATACCTTTTTTATCAAGGTTAGGGTTAAAAATGTTAAATATTAAATTTCCAAACAGTGGAAAATCCACTGCTAACTGGTTTTACTTGGAGCTGCACCTTTAGCTCCAGGGCTACATTTGACCAAATGTCCCCTGTTTCACAAGGTTCACAAATGGCAAAAGCCAGCCTGGTTCCTTGCTAAGGGAGATGTTACTGAGAAGAGAAAACTTAAGACCTTAGCAGGACTGGCAGACGATGGACTGCATATCTGGCTGTTGTCAAAACATTGTTTAGGGTGGAAAAAATGGGTTTCAAATCCCACGCTCTGCCTAGCATGCCTTTGGGTCAGTGTTTCATACGTGATGGGAAAGGTAAAGCCCTCTACATCCCCTACATAGCTCATGTACAGAAGCTTCGTAAGATGCACAGATTTGCCCTCTCCTGACGTTGCAGAAGACACCACAAAGACAACACCTTAAACACTTCTTCTTCCTCATAATTAATCACCATTACTCCATTCAGTTGGGTAGTAAATACCGAACACAGAAAGACAGCAATAAGGTCTGCAGTGGCTGGTCTCACCTCTCTTTCATCCACCTTTTTCAGACCACCACCTAGACTGGCAGATTACCATGCCTGCCGTCTGCCAGACGGCATTAACCATGGGCAGGTTGCGAATTAACCGTGGGCAGCAGATGGGTCCATCCCACAAAGAGGTTGGGTACTTTGGTAAAAAAGTGTGATTACTACAGGAGGAACTACCCATCCGAGAGAGGAAAGAGACACTTCTGGTAAAATGCTTTTCCTTTTGCCTCTTCTCAAGAACAGATATGAAGTGCCAACTAACAGGCTGACGTGGAAAAATACAAGTCTCGATAGAAACAGCCTAAGGGGCCTGTATGAATCACACCCTGCCCATTGCTTCTGCGACATTTAACTGGAGACCATGGAGAAAAGCAGCACAGCCTTGTAAAATTGAGTCACCTAGAGTGAAACTCTGATGGAAAATTAACACCTGCAGGTGACTCAGCCATGGAGAGATGAGGAAGGAGTCAGAGACCAGCTCCCCAATCTGCTCTGCCCGCACAGAGTGCCCCAGGGTGGCCACCACCACCAGGGACCAGGACAACACAGTTGTGGGGCTGGTACAAGCAGCACATGGATTTGCCCCCAAAAAAAGAAAAAAAAAGTGTTTCTGATCAGAATGGCATAATATTGGAGTCACTTTGAGGCAGTGGAAGTGACTGTGCAGGGAAGAGAAAAACAAGCAGGGTAAATTAGACTTTAAATCTGCTGTGGCTAACAATACAGGGAAAGAGGGAAAAGCTGGGAGAATGCAAATATGGGCAAGTACTTTAGTATTTTGAATACCACCACAAGACAACTACTGGCAAGTGCTGCATTGTGCTTTGCTTTAAAGTAGAAAATACTGCATTCTAATTAGAATAAGTAGGTAATATTAATTGCCATCGCCAAAGCAGATGCTACAGACAGAATACCACACAAACACGTGGGGAACAACTGAGTGATACAAGAGCCCAAATGCTCCAAAATGAAGGAAGCCCAATTAAGCTGTCTCTTGAGGTTTTCTGGCTTAGATGCCTAAGATGATCTGACAGAAGCTCTTCTCAAATAGGTGGGTCTTGATCCCTCCAGCTGCCTCTCATTTCGAACCTCAGTCGCTTGGCTCCCTTATCATCAGCAAAACTCAGGACTTAAAACTCAGCTTCTAAATTTGCTCAAGTTGAGATCCAATCCAAGTATAAAATATGAGAATATTATACACAATATTCCTTCTTAAGACTACTGAATGAAACAAGAAGGTGGGTTTTTGTTTGTTTGTTGTGGGAAAAGAACACAAAGTAAATTCATTTTAAAATTCAACAACAAGGGAGGAATAGGTAAGCATAAAAAACAGCGATTCATATTTATAAAAGCCTGAGTGTAATGAAGAAGCATTAATAAGCCTTTCTGCTTCCTTTAGCACCCACAGCATGACACTGTTCTTTAAATGAGGAGTTCACTGCAAGGGGCACATCTCAACTGTAACTAAATCCAAGAAGGAGGTCAGCTACCAGGAGACTATGGCATACATTTGCATACATTTTTTTTTTTTAAATATTACCAGAAGCTTTTTTGGTGTCATCTAATTGTCAGACAGTTATTCTAAATTCAAAACATGCAAGCCCATATAGAAAGGGCTTTACTCAGGAATCCAGTGTGAATAAACCATCTAAAAAAGAAAGCATTTTTGTTCTCTTTCTTAGCTGCTCAGTAAACATCACCTGACATTGTTTATCTTCATTTGTTTCTTGCCTACTCAACATTCATCATGTCTCATCATTCATCTTGATTTGTTCATGTCCACTTAACAATCATCATCCAACATTGTTCAGCTTCGTTTGCATCTCGTCCGCTTGACAGTCATTGTCTGACATTACTCATCTTCATTTGCTTGGCAATATTTCCCTGATATTCTTGTTCAAGGATTCATCAGTGCTTTGAATTTCCCATTTTTTCAGTATGTCAATATCCCTATCTATAAGCATCAAAAGTAACCACTTTTATTCTGACAGTTTGAAAACTGTTTTTCAATTCCAGTAAATCTCATGGAAAGCACTGCCCTTTCCCCCTGCTTCGCCATGATGAAAACTGAGTATTTCCCATTTTTACTTCATGAGGAAAAGAAAATATATCCATATTATTTTATTTATATATATAAATACATACACATGCGCACACAAATATATAAATATATATATAACACCATGCTTTCCAGGATAAACAACAAATATCACTCAGACAAATAATGTATATATATTTCGTAATTCATTATCCCCTCCTTCCTTAGTATTTTTGGGAAAAAAAAAGACTAAATAAATAGCTCATAATAAATACATAAGCAAATATGGCATCTCCCCTACTCTTGAATTTTCTTTAAGTGCCTCACATTTTTGACATTAACTTCTTAGAAAATACTCAGGTTTTAGTCTGAAGATAATGACAAGATTCTTGCACATTTGTAAGTCCTCAGTCAAGGTAACCTGAATCTATTCAGTGAACAAAATAATCTGTTTATACCATGCAAAGTGTAGCTCCTAGATCCAGGTATCTGATGTACGTCCAAAAATAAATAGAAGAGTTTTCAATACTCTCTTAAATATGTTTCTATGAATAGTCTACAAATTAATGTTTGCTAACATATCTGCAGAAGGTGACCATAGAAGACAAAGAAATAATTTACACAATGTGAAGAAAATTATTTAACTGTTTCATGAACTGCTCCAAACAGCACAAATCTGTCTTGCCTCAAGGCATCCATTACAGTTGTTATAATTTATTCTGGCCAAAGACCTGGTCAAAGGCTCTAGAAGTTGCATCTCAAGGTTTCTTGTGATTAGAGGTCACTCAGCATACTTAAATGAAGGAAAACTGCAGAAGAGGATACCATTAGGGCCTCCTCAAATATGAACACTGCTGCTTTTAGGTATTTAACTTCATCTCACATATACAAGGTTGTAGCCATAAGAATTATATTAGCTGCAAAATCACTCCTTTTTCAGCCAAGTGACACCAACCTTCAAGCAAAGACAAAGACGGGCTAAATACAGGCCTCCCCCCTTGCATTACACCTTTCGCTCCCTCCTCCTTGCATACAGATTTTTCTTGCTTGCCTTTTGCTAAGCTGCAGCTTGCTGTGCCATGCAATGAGCTCACGCATCCCCCCTCGCACTCCCTTTTCCCCCTGCACACACAGGTTTCAAATCCCCATGTTCCCCTTTCCACTTCCCACTGTAGCATGGGCCATATAAAACTCTTCTTTCATCGACTACTTTTGCAGCTCTGCCTTTATAGCCTCCCCCCTCCAGGGTACCTGTACTTCAAGACTAATGTACAGTAAGTGTGTTGTAAAGCAAGCAAAATGTTTTTTTCCACTTTTGGCAGGTAAGCCAAGATGAAACATCACTCCAGGCCCTGTTGCTTTATTGTGCGTTTCCCCAGTTCTTGTTCCTAATCCTTTAAAGATGATGGGTCTGTGGCCAATACAGACCAGCATAGACCTGTGGAAGGTAAATGAGATACAGTTTGGGAAACTGCAGCCTAAATTATATCACGTTTTCAAACTTCTCATTTGAATTCAGCTCAGTCTCTTTTTGTTCAATTATGCCAACAACACATAGAAGCCGGCCCCATAACATCTATCAATTCATCACAGAATTAGTGTAAAAACTATATTTTGTATAAAGCTTTAAAAAAATAATGTAGTTAGGATATAATTTTGTGACCCTCTCATGCCCCCCAGCTGTCACATTCAATGCCACACATTCCCAATATTATCAAAATCAACTGGTGAATGTGCATTTATAATTCTCTAGGGAAGATTGGTTTTAAATAAGAGTATTCCTCTACCTACAAAATCAAGTTTCTTAAACTAGCTCAAGCTGGCCCATAAAAAAGGAGGCACAAGAGTCTTCCAGAATAGCCTCAAACTACTGTATTTCTATTAGCATATATAATCTTATTAAATTCAAAGGATTTCATAAAGATTTATTGATTTCAAGTACTTGAAAGGAAGGTTTGTTTTTTTAAAATTTGGATGAATATCATGGCCAGTTCTGAACAGATTAACCATCCACTTTCTTTAGTTCTGATCAGAAATAAGGGGAAGGGGGGAGAGTATTTTTACGCCAGAAGTAGAAGTAAATTGTTCTGTCCTTTTTTTTTCTTCTTTAACTGAATACACAGATGGAAAATACGCATTGTGACATTGTTCAGCCTTATCCTTCCATCTTCATCCAATTTTCTATCATTAGCTATCCTCATCTTACTGAAATTCATGTATTTCTTCTAGATGGGTATTCATTATACATGTTTCAAGACAGTTATCAAGGAGCATATGACTCACTACAGTATTTGAAAGGTGACAAAGAGCTTTAGGAAACAAATAACAAAAACTTCCTACTGGCAAGGTCTGTTACCATGTGAAATAATCTTCCATGATAGGCAGTAGAAACCTCATTATTCGAGATGTTCAAAAGAAGGCTAGCACAAGCACTAGAAAACACAGTATATATCCTTCATTATTAAGAAGGGGTTTGACCAGATGACCAGGATCCTCCCCTTACCTGGTTTGCAATATGTAACAGTTTAGGAGACAAAAATGCAATTAAAACAGGATGAGGTAATTTGTGAAGTATTCAGATTGTGTGTGAGGCTATAGTGTTTTTATATATATATACATACATATACATATATATATACACACACACACAAGAAATCAGTCACAAAGCTCCCTGTGGAGCTTAGGTAAGTCCTATGGCTAGGTCAGTAGACATACTGTAGAAATGTAACATCACCAAATACTGTATGTTTAAAAAGGGTTCCCAAATACTTAACTTCCTCTACACCCACCTCCCCAAATGTGGGCAGCTGCTATATTTTCTTTTCCGGGTTTTAAAAATGTGTTAGAAACATGTACAAAATGGATAATTTCATGTGTATCTGTAAATTATCCTATGGGGACCCATAGGCAGCACACGGTTTGCTAATTTGTGCAGGACAGGATGGGTGTTTAGTGTGCACAAAAAGGGTATGTGTTTTGGTTTTCAAATTAATTTCTCAGTAGTTAGAAAGCATCTCTGCCTCATGTGAATTGAATCAAAGAGCTCGTGGATCACATGTGTGTCAGTGGATGAGGACAACTCTGTCTAAGAAGGTTTTATCTTTCTTTTTTCTTTTTTTTGAAAATCAGTCTTATTTCAAGCCAATGAACTTTGTATTTCAATTCAAACACTTTTGTGTTGGGGTTTTTTTTAGAGTTTTAGATTAGATTTCATATATTTACAAATAATTTCCAGAACAGCAATAAAAAAGCCACCCATATCCAGCTGCATAGGAAATGTCTTCCTCAAATCCAGCACAAAAATCCCATCCTAGATAGTTACCATTTCTTCTGATGCTTGAGCACTTTTTTTTTTTAAACACTATCTCCAAGGAAGTGACATAGCATGGAGAGCTTTCCAAAAAGCGGAGTTTCAAATGGAAGCTAACAGAGCTTCAGGTGCTGTGCACCTCCACCCACTAGGAACGTGTTAATCCAAGCTCAACTCCTTTCTAGCTCAACACCTCCCACAAGGACATGCAAGATTTCTCCCTCCCCTCAAGCTTTCCACATATAAATCTATAGCAAGGGCAATCTGCATGATCTCCCAAGTGCCAGCACTATTTCTGAACTACTAATGCTCCAGTGAAGGCTCTTGACCTGGCAAGCTGGGTCTGGCACGAGCAAATCCAGTCCCCCCTTTTAGAGCTGGGTTTGGGGCTGGTGTAGTTCAGGTCTCTACCACTGTTCAAAGCAGGACTTCTGCTGAAGTAGTATAACGTACAATTGCATTTAGGCAAATTGCATCTCATTACATATCATTCCTACACTTGGCTAGGGAGCAATTCTTTCATCTCTTGGCTGCCGTTTTGACTTCAAGCAGTTTAAGCAAGACTCTAGCGCCCAGAGGGTTCCCAAAATCTGAGGGACTGTTTAACTTGCATTGCAGGTTAAATGCCCGTGTAATGAACAGCTATCCTGTAAATGCAGATCTGTAGCAGAAAAAAGGATATAAGGAAAGAAGAGACAACTGGATACTTTTCACAGATAGCTGCAGTTTCATTCAACACTTAGAAAGACAAATAAGTGCCACTTTTCAACCTATTGTATATCTCTGTACTTGATACAGGATAAAATTTAGTATCTACTGTGGCAACATTTGCCATAGCTTGCTGAGTTAGTTCTGTTTTAAATAATTATCTTTGATTATACCTGAGGTAGGGGTTTGGTGAACAGGTCCGATATTTCAATGGAATCCTTAAAATTTTTGTTGCAATTCTACTTATTCCAACTCCAGCACAAGGGTGTGGTTGAGGGGGGATCCCTCTGCTGGACTTTTCCTTACAAACTGTGTTTTAATGTCCTCAACCAGCACTACCATGATTGGTGAAAATGCGGGTCAGATTTGTAGAGCAGATTTAACTTCATGGGGCCTCAAGTGGTGTCTAATTCAACCAGTGTTCTTCATCTGGCCTCAACCAGCATTCCTCATCGACAGGGTATGATGAACCCAATAATCAAAGCAGAGCCACTAACGGTGAGACTGCAGCTCCTCCAGTCCTGAAACACATTTCTCCCTGAGCTACCCAGCCCTCTTCCACAAGCTATGCTTAAGATTTTGCAGGTTTTGACTATAACCATTTGTGAGGAGGAAGAAAGACATGACTCATGCCTTATCAGGCTAGCCGTTCCTGCAAATAACAAATAGAGCAAGAAACAGGTTTCCACTGTCACCAAAACCCTGCTGAATATGTGATGCACAACTCCATTATCTTCACCAGTCTCACAATGGCCATGCTGCATTCAGACATTTGCCTTGATCACCGCCTAGCAGATTATGCCCCCAAAATAATAAGAAAAAACAAATTGATCTACAGTGCAATTCTAAAGTAGAAGCAGAGCATAGAGTTTGGAAGCCTTTCAAGTAACACATTTTGTTTGCATTTTTAAGAAGGGGTTTTTTGATCACATTTAATTTGGCAGTACAGTTTACGAGTCAGGCATAACAGTGCTGGAGAGGAAACCAAATATATTTGTAGTTTTCATTTTGGGAAACCCTAGGAAGAGATTAGGAAAAAACCAAACATCAGATATGTCTCTGCCTCTGTAGAGATGCTGCTGGAAGTATAAGAAACAACAATATTCGGGCTTGAGAGGGAAGAATGTGTTATTCCATCACGCAGGAAAGTATGTGTTAAAATGCTGGAGTTTAAAACAAAACAAAAGCAAAGCAACAGCAGACTACTGAAAAGACCTTGTACTTCACTGAAAAAAACCACAGCCATGAGAATAAAAGGTTAATTCTTACATTTAACATGTTGCTGCTAGGACTTTGGCCACCAGCTTCCTTCGATTTCTTTTCTCCCCCGTTCAAATGCCGCTTTTGTTTTTACAGGCTACATGAACTGCTGTAGTGAATCGCAACTATAAACTATTGACACAGCATCCTCTCTCTGACCCCCCATCAACAGACAACCTCTAACTGAATACAGCTAATTGATATTTATTCTTTCTTACAAAGCCATGACCAACCAAAAGCGTAAGTTTGAAAAATGCCTGCTCATTAAATGGCACTGCAGCAAAATTACATGTTGGGCAGGAGGATGGATGCTACCTTTTCTGAAGGAGATCAGTGTCTGCAGGCTTTAAGAGCTTTAGTTTCACATGAATTGAGCCTGTTGTTGCATAAAAATTTGTCATGTTGCAATCCAAGATAAAGCAGCCTTTCATATACACCTATTTCACAGCCTTAACACTTCATAGGAGAAAAAAAACTACACGCCGTGGCCCAGGTTTTATCCATCTCCAAAGACCAGATTGGTGGTCTGTTCAAGCCACTGAGTACCCCTAAGAGCAATAGCTATTGAGACATTAAAATATGCTGTATTTATGTTGCCTACAACAACATGATAGCCATTATAAAGATTTATAGCTAGCAATCATAATAATGCTTGAAAGTACAGGGTTTTTGAAAAAAGTTGTTTTATAAAAATGACAGCTTTATGGCGTCTTTTCATAGTTATGACTTGGTTTTTTTGTTCAGTTTATTAATGGAGAGTTTCTTTGGAGGGCTAACATTTAGGTTTTGAAAATCTGTGCATATTCCCTGTGTTTCATGCTACCTGGTCAGTCAGCAGCATTTTACAATCTGCCCAGAATTTTAAGCTACCGCAGATATTGGCAGAAATTCAGCCTGAATTTTAGAAGTGCATTGATCTCTGACATACTCAAACCAGACATA
>NW_008794167.1:1187115-1228029 GCF_000699145.1 Aptenodytes forsteri | reverse complement strand
ACACCTTTTCACCACCCTTAACCCTTAATAGGAGAAAAAAAAATACACGCCGTGGCCCAGGTTTTATCCATCTCCAAAGACCAGATTGGTGGTCTGTTCAAGCCACTGAGTACCCCTAAGAGCAATAGCTATTGAGACATTAAAATATGCTGTATTTATGTTGCCTACAACAACATGATAGCCATTATAAAGATTTATAGCTAGCAATCATAATAATGCTTGAAAGTACAGGGTTTTTGAAAAAAGTTGTTTTATAAAAATGACAGCTTTATGGCGTCTTTTCATAGTTATGACTTGGTTTTTTTGTTCAGTTTATTAATGGAGAGTTTCTTTGGAGGGCTAACATTTAGGTTTTGAAAATCTGTGCATATTCCCTGTGTTTCATGCTACCTGGTCAGTCAGCAGCATCTTACAATCTGCCCAGAATTTTAAGCTACCGCAGATATTGGCAGAAATTCAGCCTGAATTTTAGAAGTGCATTGATCTCTGACATACTCAAACCAGACATAGTGGATTTGGGTGATTGGACTAGGATCCTCTCACAAAGACCTTTTTTACACAGTCCCTGAGGTGCTGTAACTCAGTGTAGCCACTTCTAAAACCACACCAAGGTGCATCAGCTGAGGCCCAAATCACTGTGCATTTGCTACCTGACGGTAACACTACATTCAGTCATACTTTGGCAATAATAATTTTCAGGCTTCTACCAGTTACTTGCGTAACTCCCAATGAAATCCAACACACCTAAACTCCCAGCACTCCTTTCAGTTTGGGCTCATCCTCAGCTGGCATAAGTACAGTTTCACAGAGCCTGTATAAGAGGAAAGAGCACATTTCTTCTGAAGCATTACACAAAGTAACAACCATTTCTGCTTTAGTAAGATGAGGTTATTAGAGAATGCAAAAAGCACGTACGCCCAATTACATGCACACACAGGTAGTAGGAGCTTCAGGCTCATGGTACAGCAGCTGTTCTAGGAGTGGTCACAGGGAGTCCTCGAAGACTCACAAAACTTTTGTGATAATGCCATTTTTGGGAGAAAAAAAAGAAAAAATAAAATTGCTCTTACTTTATGAATGAATTAAATTACTCAAATATTTTGTACAAGCATAAAATAAGAATTCTGTCTTATGTTCTGCTGAATTAACCAATTCTTGAGTTCCCTGCTTTGGTTTCACATTTCTGTATTTATTAACCCTAACATTTCAAAACAAGAAATGGAGTTTTTCTTACACCAAGCAGAACAGATCCAGACAGTCTCTTCCCCGATGTTACAAAGTTCTGGACTCTTTTCATTACTGCCCTATAGCTTGTGCAGTCATTTTCACTAAGACATTACAAGGGAAAAACATTTGCAAAATGTCAAAGAAATGACAGTATCCCGGGTGAAAGTTTACATGAGGTGTAGTGGACCCAAACTCGCAGGTCTTATTTGCACAGGCACGCAAATGCCAGAATGCCTTTGCTGTCAACTCCCTATGCCAACTCAGCTGTCGTCGTCTCCTTCTCTTGTCTCTCAACTTCTCCTTTTCCTAATGAAATCCAAAATTTCAGGAGTGTTAATAAAAAGGTAGGTATATGTTTCACCATGTACAGCAGCTCTACAGCCCTAACTGGGGTGCAAAACTTCCCTTTAAACTGCATTCTTGCACACAAAAATGCATTCTGCACAAAGCGCAAGGCAAAGCCAGTGCAGCAATTTTTACTCTTTTTCCTCACTTCTTTGTTTTGATACAGTGCCACGAATAATTCCCGAAGGGGAGGAAAAAAAATAATCCTCGTTTGTTAATATTTTTCAATACAAAATTAATGTTGATAGCAGCAGGCTTCAGAAGCTCACAACCTTGAAAACTGTGGTGACATTTACACTGTTCCACTTAGCTTTAGTTTGGATTGATAGGAGCTATATGATTCTTCCTAAGAAGCTAATGAGTGCCTGTAACACTGAGTGAAAAAGAAACGTGAACTGGAAAAGAGCCGTTCTCTGGTTTCTCATCGTTTCCGTTGCCAGGGAAACAGCTTCCCCATCAATGGATGGCATGGGGTCGGACCAGCT
Organism: Aptenodytes forsteri; assembly: GCF_000699145.1. Lineage (NCBI taxonomy): Eukaryota > Metazoa > Chordata > Aves > Sphenisciformes > Spheniscidae > Aptenodytes > Aptenodytes forsteri. The sequence continues at coordinate 1,225,972 of NW_008794167.1, read as the reverse complement.
GCTTCCTCCCAAGGCTAGCTCCCTGACATCACAAGGCTGCGCTGAACAGATTAGGAATAAAACAGAATAAATGCACATCTCTAAAAAAGACCAGTTGAAACAAAACTCAGCAGAATTATGGATTTTCTAATTACGTCTTTTGAGGATGGCACCACAAGAACTGTCTTTCAGAGACGCCATAAATCCAAGATCCTGACAAAACGTGGTCATTAAAGATCCCATGCCATCTTTTCATAAGATTAAACACATTGTTAGTCTCGCTGCCTTGGCTGTGTTCCAAGTTGAATAATTGCATTCTGGATAACATACCTAAATTCCCCTGCTGCTTAAACAGGACAAGAAAGTTTTCATCGCTTCCTTTTGTAAAGCACCAGGGGTCATTGCTGGTGCTGTTAAAATGGCTTTGTGCCACCAAAATGCCCAAGAGAAGCAACACACTCATTCCTGAGATGACACAAACAAAAAAAATTATAATTCCATCCATAGCAATAATATAGTCTGCTATGCAAAAGTCTGTGTTCTGTTACATTTGTTCTGTTTAAACACATCAGAGTTTGCAAAAAGATGATAATAATAAAGCTAGACATGAATAATGAAAGATTAAAAAATGATGGGGAAGCTGTAGGGAACATGTGCTCGCTACAATTTTTGATACACCCCAAGGATTTAGTTAGATTTAGATTCTAACATTTCTTCAGGTCTCCGCATCACTGATTATTACTTGCAATATAAGTTCAATTTCTACTTCATGACAATGTTCTGGGTACATACATTAAATGTTCTTATTAAAAGGCAATGAATATGTTAGATTTTGCCTTGGTCAGCAAGTGTGGCCAGTGATACAAGATAAGACTAAATTCCTTTCCTGACCCCACACTTTTAGATGTGTTTTAGATACGCAACGGCGTTGGCAGAACCTGGGAAGGCTCTTAGTCCCACACTTCATTTCCTGGTATTTGTTCGATAGTGCCAAGCCATCGTGAAACCTTACAACTCGCAAAGAAAGCGATGTGCCACAGGCAGTGGAAGGGACAGATTGAAAAGAAACCATCACGACACAAAAAATTAAAATATAGGAGATAACCAATCCTGTTACATTTTGTGACTTGTTTCCAACATTATTTACGTTTAGATATTTTGCTTTGCTCCTAGTGTTTAAATCACTTGAAATATAAGAACTGCTATCATAAATTGTCCAATGTGAGTTTTGGATGTTTGTTTGTTTGTTAGCTTTTTTCCCAAAAGACCCCCTACCCCGCTCTCATTCATCCTGGGATAAGAAATGACAGTGAAGTGGTCTAGACTTACATAATTGCCAACAGGATCACAATCTGTCCCTGGTTTTCTCTTTCTCTATTGTGACATATTCTTTTCTTTAACTAGGCACATGATGAGATGTAATTTGAATTTACAGCGTGGAAAAGAATCCCTGAGCACATTACAAACTCATCTGCCAACTGCACACAGCAATTGTTCCTCTCATTTCTGAAACGCAACCTCTTCTGCTGGGAAGCACACTGACTTTTAATGGCATTGCAACTGTTTGAGATGGAGAAGAAGATAGACACCATATCCAGTGATAATATCAGAGAGATTTTCAAGCTGATCCACCTTCCTTCAGTGCCTCTCGGAGCACTTCTCGACAGCCTGTAGAAAACTGCCTGCGTGTATTGTGCAAGTCTCTTCTCCAGTTGTTTTAACCAGTCTCCCAGATCATCTTTGGAAAGAAGAGGCTGCAAGTTTTATATTTGACCCCTGTATGGAAAAGCCACATCCAGCCAGAGGGGAAAAAAAATTGAATTTTTTACTAGATGAGAAAGTACAAAAGGAAACAGGCAAATATAATGTGTGAAGAATTATTAGAGAATGGCACAAGCTATGGGATTATTCATGTCTGCAGACTTTCTAGAACACGTCTATTAAGCGTCCACAAAATCCTATAGCATTTGTCCCCACTTCAACAATTAACTGCAGGAAATATTTTTGAAGTCCCACAGAAACCAATTAAAAGGTGTTCCTGAACTGAGGCTCGAGTCACAATTAAGTTTCATAAGACTTTCTCATAAACTCGACTGAGTTATTAAAAAAAAAAAGAGTCACCAGAAATGACATTTTATTCCCATTTTGGCAGCTGTGAATCACTCTGGCATATGAATGGACCCCATGATCAGTGACCACAGCAGACTGAAGAACCTGCCAGTAGGATTTGCAGGAATTTTCTATAGCCAGAAGAGGCCTTCTGCATACACCTCACAGCACTTCCATTGCTTTGGTGGCATGCAGGGAGAACTTGGCTGCATGAAAGATAGGGTTTTGCAAGCATACTTGCTAGATCTGTGTAACAGAGATTCCAGATATACAATTGCACAGCATCTAATTTGTCCAGGGTACAGCAAGTTGCAGAAACAATGGGGGAAAAAAAAAAAAAGGAAAAAAAGAACTTCCTTCCCCAAGGAAGTGAAGATTTGAATACGTGAGGATTAGCAATAAGCTGAGGAAGGCGCAATGCAGAGAAGCTACACACTGAAGAAAGAATCAGTCAAAAGAACAAATTCCCCTTTCAAAACCACAAAACCTACCACACTTGGCAGGAAGGAGACTATCAAGGACTATGCACAAGACAATCTCTTACTGCCAGTACAGAGCAGCAAAAAGATGCTGTTTCCCCATCAGCAAGGACCTTTGTGCCACAGAGGGAACATCACCAAGGAAGGCAGAGCCAATGACTTTCCATTACACTGAGTTATGGCATCGCAGGGAAGCACTGAATCAAAGCTAATCCCAGCTACTTGTAGGCCTGTGACTTGGCAATTGAAAATTTTTGTGGTATGCCACTCTTCACTAAGCAGAAATAAAGTCCTTCTAAGCCTGTGGAAAACCAGATCAGCTTACAGTCCCTGACAGCTCCTCCAGTTATGCCTCGGTCTGTATTCATGCAAGAAAACATACAAAAGGTCAAACATGAACTTATCCTCATAGCTGAAACCCTTTCCCAATTCCAGCCCCCACTGCTGCTCTCAGACCTGGTTTTATCACTGCACCAGAGATGTGACGATGGTGGCAGAGAAGTGACCGAGGTTGCAGGGTTCAGTCCCTTGTTGCTGCTGCCTCTACCCTTGTTGTTTAGGGGACACAGCTGCAGGGCTGGGTCTCAACCCATCAGTTTATATTTCACAATCTCTTCATAATAACAAAAAATAGACAAAAATCATATTTTAGGTTGTTCAGGGAGCTAGAACAAAAGGTGATATTAAGAAACCCACCTCTCTGCCCGTATCTGAATCCTTTCCCTAGGTTGGCTATTGTATAAAATAATTGGAGAAAAGGGTTATTTGGTGTTTTTAAACCAAATTTGTAACAAGAGTTGACATAGAATCTGCTTGCTATAAAATACTGTATCATCCACTTTAAAAGAAATTGTGTGCAATGGCAATTTTTGTCAAGCTTTCACCAATCCATAAAGAACATTTTAACAGTTTCAAAAATACAGTCAGTTCCTTTCTGCTAGGCAATTTGTGCAATTTGCAAAATTCTCATTCTTCCAATCCTGAGGTGAAGTGTGTTACTCATTCCCAACCTCCTAGGTTGGGAGAGCAAATGGTGAACAAAAAAGCAATAGCAATTTGTCACTTACTAAAAAAAAATATGCTTTTTGTTTGAATGGCTAACTATTTTACCATTCACTTTCCTACAGCTAAGCACACTGCAACAGATATTAGCATATTTTCACTCATGCTGCAAATGTATTTATTAGCTAATAATCATGTTGCTATCACAGTTAAAACCTGCACTAGATATGCGGCCATGAAAGTAACACCATTAAATAAGTAATATAGCTCTAATATCACTGAAAAGCAACCTTGGTGAAAGATTACTGGTAGGCAATATCTTCATCCATACTTTTATTTTTACTACAAAAGTCAGATAATGAATATACGTATATTCATTTCTGCTCATAGCCTAAAGAGTCGAGGAAAATAGTCAGGACTCTGCTCTTTCTTGTACATGAATCCCCATTGTACAAAGCTGCTTGAGCAAAGACCAGCCTTCTATCCTTCGCTCTCTTAACTTCAAGTCCTCCCTCCACTTTTCTACTAGGCACACATGAATCAGCTCTGAGTTAATAAGAATGGCCCATATATACCAAATTATCTTGAGATCAAATCCATACTGAATCTCTTCTGAGATTCAAAATATTTTATTTTCACTTTATTTTCGCTTTTCTCATAGCTCTTCTCATTTTAGATTTGCCCCCAAAGGAATATGTTGCTATAAATTACCTATTCTCAGAATATGTTCCACGCTAGAGAAAATTAAGAAGTCCCAGGAGAAGTTCTGCTGTGAGATTTCCACATGAATTTTCTATAGCCTGGAGGTTTGATTAAGAGCTGAAAACACGCGGTGTTAAATGGATGGAGCTTCCAACTCCACATTGCAGAACTGAAAGAAAGGTCACTGATCACTGTCACCCAGGTGCTATTCAGCAGTCTCCTTTGGATCAGGTTTGGCAAGTCCTCAGCACCAGGAAGCTGACCATGCAGTCTGCCAGCCGATTTCCAACAGCAATAAACCCCAAGTAAAGCTTATGACTCAAGTAACCGCAGCTGGATATTAATGTCAGTTGGTTGTTATTCACCAACAGTCAGATTATCAGGAGAAGGAAGGGAAATTAGCCCTCACACTAGTACAAGCCACCAGAGCATAGGGTCCTCAGCATGGGATAACACTGCATCCTCGTACCGTCTCATCAGATTTGCCCCTTAGTACATCCCTCACCTGTGCACTGTGGCTAACACTAACCTATTTCTAGAACTACAGAAAACTATAAACCTTCTGCAGCAAGCCTAGTGTGACTCTAAATTGAAGCCTTGATCCAATGCTTGGGTCTCTAAGGTCAGTGAAGTTTAGATGGGGTTACATCACAGCACGATGTTCACCTGCACTGTACCAATGGCCCGGATACAGCTTGATTTCTTCTGTTGGAGCTTTCTCTCTATTTCCCTCACACTCTATTTGAGGTCTAGAGTTATCCTGGCAGCTTTTAATCATCCATGAGCAGTTTAAGCGGATTGTCTTTTCCCAATATCTAAATAGCATGTTTTTATTTCCCTTTTGCTGTTCCTGAGTCTCATTGTACCTCAGCGCTGATAGATAGCACAGCAGTTATACCCTAGGGAATCTGTCTCCATCTGCTTTCCTGCACCCCCACCACATCCTTGTGCAGCTTGGTACCACAGGGCTCGTCCTTCAATTCTGCAAGATTTATCAGTATTTTCCATGGATGGATGATAATTTTCTTTTTAAAATCATGTTATTTTTCCCCGTTTCTACATCTTTAGCACTGAAATAGCACTTGTCATTTGCACATCCCAGAGAGCAAGAACTGTATTAACCTCCTAAGTCAAAATGTTTCCTAATTGTCAAGGACTCCGCTTGTGTTCACTCACTTTGAAAACTTGGCTCAACTGTCCAAAATCACACGTTAGAGAGTTACTGTTAAGAATGAGGGCAATCCTGATCTCTCTCTTTCTCAGTCCCTCTCTCTGTCACACACACACACACACACACACACACAGCCCAGAACAACCTGTAATATAGAAATGCCAACCACCGCTACAGGACGATGAAACAAAGCATGATTTACAGAAGCATCACCCAAGGAGAGAGACTTTTCATAGTGAAATTGAAGACTCAAAGCTATGATATAAATTGACCCATCCTGTAATCAAAACAGGAACGAGAGAAGGGAGACGAAGAAGAAAAAAAAGAAAAAAAAAAAAAAAGGTAGAATGCACCTCTGCTACAAATAAAAGTTTCCTCTCAAACATCAGCAGGGCTAAGCAGAATCACCACAGCTAAGTATCTAGCACATGCATGAGTTAAGGAAGAAGAGAACCCCTGCTAGTTAAGACGCACTTTGAGCTGTTTCAGAGAATTTTCATGCACCTGAAAAAGACAGACAACTCTCACACAGGCAAAGAATGGTATTAATACCCTGTGAATTACAAATCGTTTGCATGTACCACATCCCTAATGATTAATTTGCTTGGTGTGGTTAAGTCACCTTTCAGGAGTGAAGGGTAAGAAATACTAGCATAGCTAATGCAACATTCAAAAGGCAGAGCACCATTTTCTTTTTCCCATTTGCTGTGGTAGAATCAAAAGCATTAATAATGAAGAGAATGGCACACTCCTGTAAGGCACTGAATGGCATGGAGTGAGACAGATGTGCTTAGCATCATTACTCAGCAAAACAAACAGAATATGTACAGCCAAATGCGTGCTTTTTGTTAGAGAGCATTGCATGCATTCACTTACTATTGCAGATGGAGTTGTACTCATTTGCTTTCTCTTGCTTCACTCAAAAAATCAGCTGCATGGAAGGTGACTTAAACTAGACGGGCAAGTGAGCAGAGCTGAAATAAGAGGAAAGTTCTGGTAGTTTAGCGTATGCAATTCCTAACTCCAGTTGTGAGAAGCATCTTGCAGAGCAGGCACAACACTTAACATTAATGTGTCTACATTGCAGGCAGCAATACATTGTCAGACCAGAGCCAACTTTAAACTTGTTTTCTGGCTGCTGAAAACAAAGCTGTCATGATGTTAGAGAGCTCTGGAAGAGTTATTTTACCATAATTCTCTAAACAGACAGAGCCCAAGACTTGTGGGGTAAGATCAAGAGGCTGCAAGTCTGTTCAAATGCCAAGCAAGCAGGTCCTTTATATAAACAGGGAATTTATTAACATGCTTAAGACATGCAGCTGACAAATATATTATTATTTACTTTACAGTAGCATCTAGAGAGGCCTCCAGGTGAGATAAGGACTCCCAGCTGCCTGTATCAGAAATAGTGTGGCCAGCAGGAGTAGGGATGTGATTGTGCCCCTGTACTCGGCCCTGGTGAGGCCGCACCTCAAATACTGTGTTCAGTTTTGGGCCCCTCACTACAAGAAGGACACTGAGGTGCTGGAGCGTGTCCAGAGAAGGGCAACGAGGCTGGTGAGGGGTCTGGAGAACAAGTCTTATGAGGAGCGGCTGAGGGAACTGGGACTGTTTAGCCTGGAGAAAAGGAGGCTGAGGGGAGACCTCATCGCTCTCTACAACTACCTGAAAGGAGGTTGTAGCGAGGTGGAAAATTTCTTTACTGAAAGAGTGGTTAAACATTGGAACAGGCTGCCCAGGGAAGTGGTTGAGTCCCCATCCCTGGAGGTATTTAAAAGACGAGTAGATGAGGCACTTAGGGACATGGTTTAGTGGACATGGTGGTGTTGGGTCGATGGTTGGACTCGATGATCTTAGAGGTCTTTTCCAACCTCAATGATTCTATGATTCTATGATTCTAAACACTACGTAGGCATATAGCAAAAGACAAGCTCCATTGAGAAGAGCTTACAATATACAATGTACTGTGCAACTGTTCACCCAGTTCTGCTTGTCAGCAATGCGGCACTCTAAACCCCGTATTTCGCATCTGCATCTTCGAGCAATGACTTAAGGATTTCATGTAAAAACACTGGCTTGCCAATCTGATGCTCTATTATACCTGCCAGACCCCCAATAACTGATTTTGATGGTATGTTAAACACGAGGAAAGTCTGAAATCTTTGTATTTCTTTAACACAGTATTAAATACTGTAACAATAACTCAAGTGCTAGTTAGCTTATTCTGCTTTACACAGTCATATGTCAGTCTTCTATAATAAACCATGTGATGACTCATAAACATCTAAAACATTTCCCCTGGTGTTCAGTATTTTATTACATAGATACCAATTATGTTCGAGCAGCAGACTGCACAAGCCCGAACAGTCATCTATTATATGAATGGTTCCATTGATTCCTATACTACAGAGGGTTATGCTTTCATATATCATACTGAATAGGATTTGTTTCCACAGACACTGGGGGTAAACTATTGGTGAAAGCACTTTCGCAGGTTATAGGCACTACCACTGTGCTCGACCTTACTCAAAGATTTCCCAGGCTTCGAATAATAGACCTTCCCCTCACCCCAACCCCCATCGCCTTTTTCTTTTAAAGCAAACTTTGCTATGAGAAAAAAGCAACTCATTTTACAGATATACAGTAATAGCCATTGTGCTCAATACAATTGAACAGGACTGAGTTAAAGAAAGGAGCTTGAAAATAACCTAGGAAGAACAGTAGGTTGTCCTCTAAAAATACACAGTTCATGGAGCACTCGGTAAAGAAAAGCATCCAGCTCATGCAGATGTATACAATACAGGACCTTGAGATACACAACACACTGAAATCAGAGTAATGGTCTGGAGATTACAGTGCTCTGCCTTTAAAAAGAAAATATTCAAAACCATGTTCTTTATTAAGAAGAGACACGACATTTCTAAGTCACAGGTAAGTGTAACATGGTCAAGGTAACACTCTGAAACAATGAAAATATTCAGGCCCATACAAGAGATCTGTTCTTGCAACACCAACATTTATCACTCACAAATGTCACATGGCTGCTTTTAACAACTCAGCTGCTGTTGACTGCTTCCTTGGAAGAAGTATGAATCCCTGCTGGAGCGTCAGGCTACAGGCAGGAAAGATGCCCCACGACGCAGGAGTGCTGGGGACAGAGCACGCACTATCACACCATTCTCAGCATTAAAACCATTGAAGCAACCTCCCAGAGAAGGCACGAGTATAGACAGAGGCCCAGCATTTCTCCTGGACCACCTATGCCATCTGAAGAGAGAGGTTTCTCTTCTTGGTCTCGCTCCAGAGAGGCTGATCAAAGTATTCCCTCTTCCTCCTTTGAGCTGAGCCTCCATCCATCACTGTCACCTCGGCATCCTTCTGCCCTTGTGTATCAGCAATGCTAAAATGGGTTGATGGGCCACTCTTTGCAGGTCTTTAGCTTAGTACCTAGTGCAATCAATTCCTGCCTGTTATATGAGGCAATTTTGGCTCCACCTTCAGTAAACTAAATATTTCCTGTCAAAGGGATTATGAAGTTAGACCAACTGTAAACCCCTATTGTCCCTCCAAAGTGAGCTTGTAAGGAGAAACAGTAGCATAAATACCACAGAGCTCACTGGCAGGTGGGGTCAGGAATCTGAAGACCCTGAATGAGCCCTCTTCCTCCACTTTAGTGGAGACAGAGCATCTCAGTTCAGGCTGGCATAAGGCTGGGCTAAACGAGAGTCAGAGAAAGGTTTAGGATGGCAGATGGCAACTTCATTTCATACCCAGGAGACTTAAACAAAGTTGGTGCTTTATTTGCACCCTTTATTTGTAGCCTGCCTGTTGGGATACAACAATAAAAAACATTTCATCACTGTCTTATTTTTGCCTGATTGTTCTGGCCAACTTCACCAGAATGACATAGTTTGTTTTAAAATATCATTTTAAAGTGGAAAAAAAAATCTTTATTCCATTCGTTGTTTTGAAAGAACTGAGACTCTGGGGATGAAGTCTACTACTAAATACCAAATATTATCAAGTCTTCTCCAGTGTCTCCTGCACATCTATGCAGACTCTCTCTGTATTGCTTATACACGCTACGAAGCCCTCAGAACTATCACTCATCTATATGCTATAGCCACCTATTTGCTGCTTTTTTTTTGCCTTAGTCCTCCTCAGAAAATTCCCAACTAACCTCATGTCCACTCAGTTTCCTTTTCTGTCTCTTAGACTATGCTTTTTACCTTGTGTCTCCAACATCAGTATCTACTTAGCTTTTCCACGCAGAGCCAATCTCAAGCACTAATAGGTGCTTCCCTGCTGTTTCTTCACATTTTATCGCTTCATCTCCTGTAGCTATCCTGCCACAAATTATTTTCTGCCTGCTTTTCCCATCATTGCTTTATTCTGTCTCAGTCCATTGTACCATTAACTCTATTGGTACCTTTTTTGCTTCTAGAAATACCTTTGAGCTTGGTTGGTGTCTGCAAGCCCAGCATTCACAGCAGGGAAAAATTTTGTCCTGCTAGAGAGAGGCCACTGTTGCTCAGCGGTGCCTTGTAATAGCTTGTCTAATCCATGCAAAATATGTAAGCCATGTATGGCTACTGTGCCATTTTAGCTTTTTGAAAGTAATACATGGAAGGCGAAAGCTCATGAGACTGTTTCATGAGAGATCATGAAAGCTCTGGATGATATCTCAGATATGTCAGTCACAACTGTACCAGGACCATTCATAAAGGTACCTTTAGAAGCTCCACTGGGCCAAGATGCCATCATGCTCTCCCCTGCTTCAAGTTATCTGGCAATTATTCTTGTTTTTACTGAGGGTCCCTGTAAAGTATAATACAGCAGTCTGCAAATACTTAGATAAAACCATAAAAGCCCAGTTGTGAAATGCCAGGTATACTTTATTCAGATTATTTCTTACACCTGATCAAGCCTAGGCTCAGTTCTGCATCCTCCAGACACACAGAGATGGCTCTTGTTGGAAGACCTATGATGGGCAGCATGCAGAGGCCAGCGGTCCCAGAGCATGCCAACAAAGCATAGCTGCAAAAGGGAGTGGAGACAGTGAGCGCTGCCCAAAACATGGGTCAAAAACCGAAGTGGTTGAAGATGCATCTTCTCATCACATCTCCACCACATAGGGATGAATGAAGCGTGTGCTCGTTTTGGCTGGGATAGAGTTAATTTTCTTCACAGTAGCTCATATGGGGCTATGTTTTGGATTTGTGCTGAAAACAGTGTTGATAACACAGGGATGTTTTCGTTGTTGCTAAGCAGTGCTTACACAGAGTCAAGGCCTTTTCTGCTTCTCACACCACCCCACCAGCGAGTAGGCTGGGGGTGCACAAGAAGATGGGAGGGGACACAGCTGGGACATCTGACCCCAACTGGCAAAAGGGAAATTCCACACCATATGACGTCATGCTCAGCCTATAAAGCTGAGGGAAGAAGAAGGAAGGGGGGGGATGTTCGGTATGATGGCATTTGTCTTCCCAAGTAACCGTTACACATGATGGAGCCCTGCTTTCCTGGAGATGGCTGAACACCTGCCTGCCGATGGGAAGGAGTGAAGGAATTCCTTGTTTTGCTTTGCTTGCGTGTGGGGCTTTTGCTTTCCCTATTAAACTGTCTTTATCTCAACCCACGAGTTTTCTCACTTTTACTTTTCCAATTCTCTCCCCCATCCCACCGGGGGGGAGTGAGCGAGCAGCTGTGTGGTGCTTAGTTGCCAGCTGGGGTTAAACAACGACAAGTGTAAGACTGCAAGAGTTAAAAGGAGACTAATCATTTGTATGAGAGGTAAACGCTTCCTAAGGATTCAGATTCCATACATGCTTCTGCCATAGCATTTCTACTGAGATCAAGCAAATCACTTAAAATCAATCTTTTGTGAGAAGTCACTGAGATCTACAAAGTACCTAAATACCTTTGCCTGCAGTGGAGATTAGGCACGTAAAGAACTTGAGGAAACTGTACTTAACTGTGTGTGCCTGTTTTCTAAGTAGTCACCTGAAAATCATTGGATCTAATTGGCAGAAATGCTGAGCATCCACAGACCCAACAGAAGACAACAAAAGCATTATTTCACTTTTATAAACAGATGATGTTGCATATTGGTTGGACAAGCTGCCAACAACTGGTGGGCACTTCTGGCCTTAACCTGTAATCTGAATTCCCAATCTGTAAAAAAGGAACTTCGCCATAACCTTATCCCCCAGGCTAATTTGAACATAAAATTAGCATCTATAAGACATTCAGACGCTGCACTGAGGAGCATCATAGAGAAACCCATGGGAATATTAATAATTTTTCCATCATAGTACATGTGCTCATTAATAAATAATCAAGCAGTGTTCACCTTTTCTACCAGAACAGAAAGAGGTCCTACGGGAGGTGTGATTAAAGGCTGAATCATAGCGCATATGCACAAGAGGGCCACATTACAGTAGCCAGGGCAGTTTCTCCTCACAGAAAGTTGCAAAATTGGGATAAAATTGTATGGAAACAAAATTCACTTCTGAGAAAAACAAATCTTCTAAACTGCAGCTCTTGACTTGCTCTAATTTGGGCCTCCTTGTTTCTACTTTGTATATCTAGATGCCTACAGGGAAGCTGCTGATGGCTTAGCTTGTTCTGAAGATATAATGAAACATGTAGAAAGAGTAGTAACATTACTTTCTTGCCCGGTAATTAAAAGGTTGTGCTAACTATTCCCTTTGGGTCAGGAATTCTTTTAAAGGTAGCATATAGTGCTGCTGTAAGATATAAAAGAGACTTTCTATAAATTACCATGTCTGTAAAAATCTGCAAAAGTGTTTATTTGCATGTGGAGGGGGAAGAAAAAAACTATCATGCAGCCAAATGTTGTAAGTAACATGATTCACTGCTTATTAAAAACTAAGGAAACTTATTTCAAGCTTCTGTAATTGCACCAGATTTTGACAGTGTGAAGATACTAATTTATGTTTTACAAATCCAATAATATGGCAAAAGAAAAGGAGAAATCAAAAACAAATGAGCAACTCATCATGTCATACAACACAGTCTTACAGTGGGTGACCTGGTCATGCAACTAAACATATAATTTATAGGAGCTACTGGGTTAGATTCTCTGAAATACTCATCTACAAAACATACCTAAATAAATCCAGATGCTTGCTGCAGACTAAAGTGTAGATAAATGTTGGATATAGAGAACTGAGGCTCTGGGGTTTTTTTTCCAAATATGGCTTACAAACCAGCACAAGTCAACGCATGGCTTGTGTTGGTAGAAAGCCACCAACTCAACTCTTCCATGACTGAAAGTGCATCAGCAGCGTACATTGGACGTTAAAAGCCCATGAACTCTGTCCCACTGCTTGTGAGTCAAATATGCATGCAAAAAAGTAAGAGATGAACATCCGTAATCAGGAAGTGCCTTTGAATAAAAGGAATCCAAGGTGCATGGAAATAGCACTGCGTGAACCAGCCACCTTCAGAAATGCAGATGCCCAGGCCCAGGCATAATCAGCATGTTGGCTTATATGATGTACCTGGGTATGGTGTGTCACGGCAATTATGCAGCAATCCCACACACACTCTGCAGAGTATATTCATTTTGCTGACAACAGTATTAAAGTTATTTTTTGTTAACAGAAAGAAACATCTTCCTTAGTGATGATCTTAATTACTTGAGAGGAAGAATACAAAAAGGCAGGGCTCCCCAACCACTTCTATCAAGAATGACTGCACTGGACGTGGGTGAGGATGAGGGCTTGGAGTTGGTGGGACAGATGTATTTCACTCACTGTAAGAGGATTGCACCCAAATAAAAATGAAGGTTTTTCTTAACTAGCTTACTGAATCAACACTTGCCTCTCTCCATTTATCAGTACCCTGCCTGTAAAATAATATTTCTTTAGCTCGCAGATACGTAATACTTTGAGTGCAATTTTTGTAACGTGCTAGATCCTTGCCTAAAAGGCACTTAGAGAAGTACCAAGTATTAGAAGATGCATTCACTGACACAAAGTTAGCTTGACCCTTTTAATGTTTGGCATCATCATGGGAATAAGCAAATGCAATTACAAGGCATGCATGCCCTCAAACCTGAAAAGAAGCTAGCCAAGAATAAATAAACTTAGCTGAACTTCATATGCTCATAAAGCCAAGCAAATATAATTCAGTGCAAGTAGGAATTTTACTTGCATCTTTCTTTTTTTTGCCTAACAGGAACACTTTGCAATAGTTCTGTTTAATCCTTCCAGATATTCTGCTAGCTGGATGGAGACCATGCAGTTTTAAATACATTTCCAAGCACTCAACAGCAGCTTACGTTTGTCTTTAAGAGCCAACCATCCAAACCTGGATGGTACATAAATACAGTTCTCAAGACTGAGGCCTTCAGAAAAGAAAAGATCAGTTGGGACCTGCTCCTATTTCACATTTTTAAGGAATAATTACCGCCCATCCCTCCCAATCTATAACTTTTACCTAATTCCACACTGAATCCCCAAATGAGGGATATACAAAGAGCAGACTGGAACCAGATGCCAAACTTAACATAAAGGCACCACACGCATCAGAGGAAGGATGTGTGTATGGAATACATGTAAAGAAGGATTATATAATAATGTCTGAATTACAGAAAGGACTAATATCTGCATCTGAAGGCTAATAAACACTGATAATCTGTGAATGACCTCTACTCTCTCAGCACTAATTATGCAATGTTCTTACCTCTCACCTGATATGCTCCTTTCAGATTGCCAACTTTCCCATACATGCTGATTTTCTATCCTCCTCCTTAGTTTTGATGGCTTGTCCCTCCTGCTACAGCTCACAGTTTGTTATTTGAAGACCCCTGCAGTGACGGGTCCTTGGGTAGGAAGGAGACCATGGCTACGATGATACATTGCTCTCCACGAAACTGGGCTTCAGTATCCTCACCTACAAAACAGAAACAGAGTTCAACTCGGAGTGCTCTGTGGTTCTGTTTGTTGGGGTTAATAAGGCACTTAGAGCATCTAAGAGAGCATACAGGTGCTACGCATTAATATTTTTAGGACTGCATACTTTGGTTTCACATTTATATATATCTACATAAATTACCTTTGTCATACAAAACTGATTTGAAGAGCAACTGTTCTTTCCACTAGATCAGTTGTATGGGAAGAATAAGCATTATTCACCGACTATTTTCCTCCTAGTGAAAAGCTGGGGAAGCTAGTGAAAGCAGAAACAATCACATGCACCTTCCCAGTAAAACATCAAGAGCAAGGAGTCAAGAACAGTTCACAGGAACCCACAGTTCAAAATTTATGTGTATAAAATGTTCTTAAGAGTAAAAAGCACTTCTTTTTTAAACAGAAGAGAAAGTTCTCTTCTTTAGAGAGAGCTTCACGGTGTATAATTCAACTTCTGTTTCAAAAATGAAAGGCAAAACAAACAAAATTCTTCACTGTTCAAGCTACAGTTGTAAACCCCACAGAAAACAAGTCTTCACAGCATCCGAGAACTAAACCTGGGCAAAGTCCTCCACTCTCCATTAGCCAGAGACTGAACGTGGCACTTTGTGCCCCACCTTTCAAACTTAGTTTCTTATCTGTGCTGGCAAAAATGAAAAAGCTTGAACATTTTCTCCTGCATCGCATAGCTCTCTACACCTAACTGCATTACCATGACAAAAAGAGTCCTTATGATTCCTCTTACACAGGAGCACAGGAAGAAAAACTTGTAAATTGGCAGTGACATCATCTGCTAGAAAGCGATTCACACTTCATGAAACAGCAGGGAAAATTAAATTTACTCCCAACCACCCTAAAGCTCTTTCACCGAAGCAGTGTGTGGCAGAAGTGATAGTAGATGTAAATTCTTTCTCTGTTTTAGAAAGACAAGGATTGTGTAATGAGCTAGAGTGCATAGAGCAAAATTACTATATACTGTCACTGAAATATATTTCCCCTGTGGTTTTGCCAAAAAAGGTATGAAACTGGGATAGAAAATAAAACAGGTGATACTAGAGGCTGAAAGTGGATTAATACGCATCACCAGCGATATGTGACCAGCTTACAAAACGGTGGGTTGCATGACTGACAGTACCAGAAGACAAGCTGTTTAATATTCTCTCTGAAGCCGCCCTGTCCTCAGAACATAGCCACACCTGAACACATTGCAACTTTCACATCCCCTGCTTTGCTGACAACGTGCTGAAGAAACGGAGAAAATTTTAACACGTGAAGGATAAAGGTTCCCCACATCTCTTTGAACCCTGCTGGACCCTGACAAAAAGAGAAATGAAATAATTGTCTAGTTTTTCTACAGAATTCCTCAGCTGTAACTGCTACTTCCATTTATATTATAGAGGTGCCCATGATGAGCAGACATTTGCAGACAAATGTGAAGGATCTTGCCTTGCCACAGACTATAGCTGATTGAATTACATGACTTTCAGGCTGGTATCATTTTCTGTCCATGGGTCAAAGCATTGCAATCGCCAAATAAATTAGGCATGAGCACCACACAACAGGAGAGAACTTCTCTAAAAAGTCATCATTTATGAAGATAAATCGAGTTGTCGCCACTCATGTAAATCTACCTTCAGCGAGAGCTACCACATGCTGAAAGGAGTGACATTTATCTAGCTCTGCAGAGAAGAGAGGCCTGAAGTTCCATTTCTGTGCTGAAGAGAAGGAAAAAAAAGGCTTAAATAGCTGTAAATGAAGTAGCCTACAGCCTTCCTTTTAGCTCCCAATGGTACGGTCCAACCTGACATAAGGACCCCATACACAGGAGAGCATGTGAGAGTAGCTTGGGTCAAACCTCAGTAATCAGTATCTGAACCATACGAAGGCAACCAGGCTCCATGATTCCAGCAAACTATTAACCTGGACATCAGTCAAAAAGTTTCCAGAACTTTGCGAACATACCTGGGCACTGATTCAAGCAAGCGAGACCTTGAATACAGCTTTGCCTCAAAACCACATGAAGTTTATTGTTTCATGCAATTTTGATGGAAAAACACAGCTGTCCTGACAGCTCGTGTCATGATTCTTTGGAGCAACTCATGGACAAGCTGGCAACTAGCCATAAGCACGGCAAGTAAATAAATTAAATGTACCTTCCTGTTTCCATCCAGTTCTGAAAAAGGCACTTGTACTGCAGCAAGTGATAAGTCAACCCATGCCTGCTATGAGTTTCTTACACTTTTTTTTAATCAACTACCAATTTTAATAATGTAAGGTTTATATAAATAATTGGTTCAGTATAACCTTGTACACAATTTTAAGCTCCAACAGAAAAATGAAATTAAAGCACTATTTAAAATATACATTTATGTAAAAGATGCCTAAGAAACATAGAAATTAATCTAATATTCACATAATTTTAAGCCAAGCTCTGCTTCTCCTCATGCTGGAAGTAGAAGAGGAGTCATGCGAGCTTGGCTCTTCGCCCAGGCTGGTCAGCCCTTGCAGGAGGGCTCTCCATCCATACAGCACTTTCCTGGGATATAAGCTTCCACCTGTACAACCTGCTGCACTGCATCATGCGCTACTCAGCACTTGATTGCTGCACTGTACTTCTGCAGGCTTTACTACGTTTGTTTATACTCAAGCAAGAATCCCTTTATTTCAATAATAGTTTTGTTATGAGTAAAAGCTTATGTTTGTTTACACAGTTTTAGAAGTTATAGTAATGGATATTCTCTGCCAATTCATAACATTTTTTCAACAGTACTAAAAAGTCAACCCAATAAATAATTATGAAACATTCCCATAATACTCATTTTACTATTATAAAACTGTAGAAGTGGAGCCTCCCTGATCAATAATGGATAAAAGCAGAGGCAAACCAATTACGGTCTCTTCTAAAGAATAACTTCCCCCTCCATATATCTCTCCCTCTGCTCTGAGAGTAAAGCGGAAATATTAGCTCTGTGTCACACTGCTGCTGTCTTTGGGGGCCCAGCAGAGGAAGAACCACCAGTGGACTTGGTTTTTTTGACTGGTGCTATCAGGGTGCAGTAAACCACTAAGTCTGGGAATAGTAGCACTAGGGGTTTTTTGTTTGTTTTTTTTTCTTTTTCTTTACACCTTTTGCACCCAACATCAAAATTGCTGCACTGTACTTCTGCAGGCTTTACTACGTTTGTTTATACTCAAGCAAGAATCCCTTTATTTCAATAATAGTTTTGTTATGAGTAAAAGCTTATGTTTGTTTACACAGTTTTAGAAGTTATAGTAATGGATATTCTCTGCCAATTCATAACATTTTTTCAACAGTACTAAAAAGTCAACCCAATAAATAATTATGAAACATTCCCATAATACTCATTTTACTATTATAAAACTGTAGAAGTGGAGCCTCCCTGATCAATAATGGATAAAAGCAGAGGCAAACCAATTACGGTCTCTTCTAAAGAATAACTTCCCCCTCCATATATCTCTCCCTCTGCTCTGAGAGTAAAGCGGAAATATTAGCTCTGTGTCACACTGCTGCTGTCTTTGGGGGCCCAGCAGAGGAAGAACCACCAGTGGACTTGGTTTTTTTGACTGGTGCTATCAGGGTGCAGTAAACCACTAAGTCTGGGAATAGTAGCACTAGGGGTTTTTTGTTTGTTTTTTTTTCTTTTTCTTTACACCTTTTGCACCTCAACATCAAACCCAACAGAAAACAAAACCTGTCCTAGAGGACGTAGAACTGCTTAAGTGCTCAGCAAGACAGTTCAAATGAGATAACAGTTTCCCACAGCTTGGAAAACACAGGGATGGTGTCCTTTGATTAGCTAACTTCTATGCTAACAAAATAGTGTGCAACAGGGCTGCTGGGGCAGTACAGTAGAACTATTTAAGCATAATAGTTAAACAAAACAAAAAGGGAGAAAACAGGAGCACACACTGACACACACCCTTCCATATCCTACATTAAGCAGAAGATAAAACCCATAATGCTGTTTCTTCAGATGAAAATAAGTTGTTTTTCACAGCGCTGGTTGAATGGCTCCACAAATCTCTTGCCATTCCCCTGCTTTGCATGCAATTCTTCTTGTGATCCCTCTCCAGAGCAGTCAAACACAGCAGCCACGGGCTCGCAACTCCCCTTCTCAAATCCCCCACTCCTGGCCAGCCGGGCTCCCTGCTCTGCTTCTCAAACAACTCTTTGTCCCAGATCTCACAGCACCTCCTTTGAAGTGCTCCTGCTGTGCCCTGCCCCAGCCCAGGGACCTCCAGGGGTCTCTCCGCCAGCGGTGGAGAGGAGGAATGAAGTGGCAGCCCACTCTCACATAGCAGTCAGAGGTAACTGAAGTTTTCACCTTGCTTCATGATTACGTACCATTTAACATTGTGCATTCTTCAGCTGCAGAACAATCACAACCTCATCATCACTATGCTCATTACATCAATCCCTCATTATTACTATTTTTCTACAATATACCTATCACTCTAATATTTACCACTAATGACTCACTGTAAATCTTAACTGCAACTTCAAGGTTACCTTTATTGGAAATATCAAGCCCTACAAGGAAATAACAGAGCAGAGGCAGAACAACCAAAGAGAAAGTTTATCTGAAGATTCAAGAGGACGGCAAGTCACCTTTTCAACAAGGCGTTTATGTCAGGATTCTGGCTCAGCTCAGATTGTCAACTACATAGATTTTATATCAAAAAAAAGCAGGCTTTGATCCTTGCAAAGGTAGTTTAATAAACAAGATACTCAACAACCACCACATTGCAAACTGAACAAGGCAGCAACTATGGTTTTCCTGCATTCCTGAACTCCTACTTCTTGCCACTTATCTTAACACTGCCTTGCCTTGGTGCTCCTAAGTATTAGATACATGCCTTTTGAAAAGATGGACAGAAATCAGGTCCTAGCTGGCAGTGATACCCTGAGTTAAACCTTGCAACCCAGCCAGTGGTTACATTTTTTTTATGGATACCTCTGGACAACATGAAATCAAGGTCTGGAAACTCCATCTGGGAAGTGCTAAAACAGCACAGATTCATATGAAATATAAACTTGGGTTTGACTTACAAATGTGTTTTAAAAATGCAAAAGGAAAATAGGCTCAGAATCTACTTCCAACATTAAAGAATGTTTTAATTTTAATAGGGATATCCTCTTTCTATAAATCTACTATCCTGATGGTCCCTGGACTATCTGAATCAATGTATGATCTGCTGCATTCCCTTGCCTGCAAAATTAACTGTATGTGTATCACTCTTTCTCATTGAACGCCAGTAGATTATTGGACAGAGTCACCCAAAGAAGCTTTCTGTTTTGCTGGTTGACCATGGTGATTTTGTACATATTCCTGACACTCCAGAGCAGCAGTCCTCGGGGACAGCAGGGACACCCACAGGACAGGACTGCCAAATGTCTGAGGAAAGGACAATTTGTAGAACTTCAACATTTCTATTATCCACTTGGCACACAGTTGCAGCTCTTCTAATACTAAGTCAACTCAACACATAGGCAAAGCTGTTACAGGTGCACAGGATATATGCATAGTCTCCTAAACAAGTCTGATAATGGCTTCCTTACCGCAATGTGGTTACCTTAATTTTTTACTAAAGGGTGGCTTTGAAACCCACCATAAAAGGGCTGAAAAAGGAGACACCAGACCACGTACATTTTTTCTCTAAGAGGCAAAGTGCAATATTTCAATGAGTCCATTCTAAATTTTAAGAAACTACAGCCCATTTGAGTGCACACAGTTTTAACTATTACTGCCCTTACACTTGAGTAGGAGTGCCTCATTAGGAAGCTGACAGCTGCAGCCACTGGTAATCAAAAACCCCACTGTTTAGGGGAAACTCTTCTTTAAAAGCAGCCATATCAATCAGCCTAGAAACACTAGGGTGACACTTACAGGCAGTCTGATCAAAAGAAAAATGTACAGAACTCAGGACAACAGATATCAAAGCAAAAAAGGTGTCCTTTTGCAAGGAGGAGGAATATACATGGCTTCCCAGCACACTCCCTGGCAACAGGCACCTGGAGCTCCCATCAATAACAATAACATGTCTCAAAGAAGGAGGAAACATCTTGGCCAATATAACATTTTCCTTTGACAGTGGTAATACATCATTTTATTTGTTATGGTGACTGTTCCTGCAGCACTTACGTTGCAGGGAGCAGAAGTAAGACAATTCCCTTCTTTCAAAAATTGCCCCAGTTTTCAAGTAAGCACAAGAGAGTCTGTTCCAAGGCAGACTAATTTAGAGAAGGTGGAAAATCCCAACATGCAGTTTTGCCAAAAAACCTAAAAAGAGTATTTTCTCAAATTTTTTGAAAAGATGAAAAATGTTTCAGTGTTCTCATCTTTTCTATTCAGCTTCTTATTGACGTAAAAAATGAGTGGGCAGATTCAGTATGTTCTTTGCCACTCTATTCTATTCCCAATCTGTACACAGTTCCTGTCCATCTTGAAGAAAGACGGATCAGAGAGGAAAAACAAAAACAAAACAAAAAATGCTATGGATTTCTACATGTCCCCTTCCAATTTCAGTACTCCTTAAGACCCATTAACCAATTCCCTTTACGAGTAATAAAAAAACCCCTCTTATCTGCTAAAGATGCACTTCCACTACCAGTGTCATCCTTCTGTTCTCAGGGCAGGACCTTCCCTGGACTGGCAATGGCAGGCATCATGCCTCTTGAAAGTGTCATGTAACTTGGCAGTAAAACTGCTGGTTCTTATGTATGGCTCCAACCTTTGCTGTTTGAAGCCTCCGCACAATTATGATCTCCTTTTAACATAATTACCTTGATAAGCCACATATTAATCTTTGGGAGGGTCATCAGTAGTGATTTCTTGCTCAATCCTTCTGTTTCTCATTTCAAAACAAGAGTTGCTTTTCTGTTACTTCAAAAGGCTTCTCCAAAGTTACTGCATGGTAGAATCAGCAACAGATAGCTCTACAAAAGAGATGCTTTAATATGCACAAATGGTTTGTTAATATAAAGGCATACATCAATAAATAATGTTTAAAAACATAAGGAAGGCTTACAGGTTTTATAGGAACCAGTAAACATGGGTACGCAATGCTGGTGCCTTCCTTTATGCAGCTTTTTATGGACACTCAAAAAAACCCACCTCAAAAACTCAAACCAAATCAATCTCCACATACACATACACACATACATAAACATATATATTTGATCTTTGCCCTGTAAAAGGTCTTTCCCTGTCCTATCTCCCCCTGCTCCTAAAGAGTAGCCATATATTTTCTTCACTGATCTGCAAAAGATATTTTTCCCAACTGAGTTCTTAAGCTGCACACTGCACCCTGTAAAAAATATTTAGCCTGATTTACAAAATCTATTTCTCTCCTTGGGCCTTTAAGCTGCCATTGCAGAAGTGATAAAGGTGTTCTCATTCAGACTTTTATTGTTTCTGGGCCCCTTGCCACCTGTTTTTTTTTCTCCCTCTTCCACTTTCTTCCCATTTCTTTTGCACAGGCACCACACGTCCATCAGAGCTGATTTTGCCTAACAGGAGACATATTTTCGCATCATATCTAATTCATAACCAAGGGGTAGGAGGTAGCAATCCAACTGATATTGGATCAGTTGGATCAGTAAATTTGATCAGAAAGTAACTTTAGAAAAATTGACAAATATCAGTTTTTATTATATGCAGCAGAATTTGAAAACAGATTTTCTTACCTTTAATTCTGTGTCTTAATATTCACAACCAAAACACTTCCCCTCTGTCATCAGTCCTTACGTCAATTGAAGGGCTCTTTGTGAAAACCAAAATGCACTTGAGTTCACTTTGAGCCTCACGTGGCTTTCATTTTTTCTTAAGAAGTCTTCTCTTGTTTCATTACATCACCTAATTTCACAAGCAAATATCATACAGATTCAAATGGCTACCATTGTTATGAGCAACAATTACAATGTTTCCAATAATTTTGGAAACTGCAGCTGAGGTCTCTGTTTAGATGCAAGCTCACATGGCTAAAGAAACCATGAAACAGTCCAGTCTACAGCAAACTACAATTTCAACAACTACCGAAACCCTGGGAAAAAAAGCAGTGACCTGAAATCCTCAAATAAGCTCATTTCTGCTCAAATGCATAAATTGTTGCAACTGTGAATTAAAATGCTGTCCTAGAGATCAAATTTCAAGTTCAATCAAACTTACATATATTTAAATATAATCCAATTTAGCTTTATGTACTCGCAATTATTTTCTCCTCTTAAGCCATAATTGCTCTTTGATGGTCTCCTTTTTGAATCATCCCATTTGTCACTTGTCTTGTTGCATCTCCTCTGCTCTGGCCTGGTGAGCAGGTGGAGCGTGCCAGCACCCCAGAAGAGTACACCCACTTCGGCATGAAAGCGGCGACCTTACGACTAACAGGATTCTAGATATTGCACCTTGAAGTGAGTGTCAAAACCATTAAAAAATAACAAAGCCATTTAAGATGTATTTGTTTATTTAATACCACATGATAGACCTACAGCCCTCTCCTACTATGTCGAAACTCAAATGCTCAAGATGCATCGTTACTATAAAAAAAAAGTTCAAATATTAATGCTGCAGAAGGCCAGCTAGCTGTAGAAATAAGTTTAGTTGCACTGCACCGTGGCTGTAACCCTGTAAAACCCATGCAAGACGGTATCAGGTGGGGCTCTAGGCCCTGCGCAGTGCCATGTGGTGACACTTACCCAGTCTGCAGTCCTGGGCTGTGCATAGCCCATCTCGCAGGAGGCACCTCATGCCTCTGAGCTAACGGCACCTTCAACATCACATCATCATGGTTTCCTATGACAGAAAAACATACAATTCCTATGTTTCAATCACAACCTGATTCATTAAAAAGCAAAACAAAATAGCCCACTGCCCCAATATTTTCACAAGAAGCCTTTTATTAAAAAGATGAAAACTGCCTGTAAAAAGAAGATGCTACATGAAGCTTCTTTACCATCTCTTTTTCTAGAGGAAAAACACCAACCTATTGAACATATTTTGCATTTGTGCACATCATGTTAATTATGCACGTGGTTTTGTCCATAAAATTCATGTATATCAGTGCGTATGTAACGTAGAAGCAGAAACAGAGATAAAAATGACAAAAAATTAAAAAGGTAACACAAAACAATTAGTCACTTGTCAGTGCGTTTCAACTAAAAGTTTACTCAAAGCACACTCATTTTTTATCTGATAGATCTACCTCCACTGTAACCTCAGATGAGATAATAAATGTGACTTAGTGCAAGTATCTTTTTTCTTAATATCTGTCCTCATTAATATATTCTGCGTCAAAGGAATGGAGTAGTTCATACAGAGTTCAAATGAATATGGTTTGATTTTGAAAAAAGTATCTTTTCTTTGAGTGTTGCCACTTACTGCATCACTTCAGCATGAATTAAACATAAATTCATGATAAAATCATCAAAATGCAAAAACAAAGAGATGGTAGAGGGATCAAAGGCACCTTCTAGTTGCCAGAGAAACCAAAACAGCAAATGAATTTGAAGTACACAGTACTCGCACAATCTCCTAGAACAAGTGCACATGAAGTGTATGAAGAAACTCTTCATCTATGTGTTTCAGCAGCAGAACTGAAATGAACGGAGAATAAATTAATTAATATTATGCTCAGATGGGTTAACAGTCGTCGGATTAGTGGGTGGCACTTCTGAAAGGCACTGTGGCAGGTCACTGAGAAGAAGTTCACACTGTCACTGTGCAAGTCGAGTGGGTACAAGAAATTCAGATCCAAGTTTTTCAGAGTGCTATTAATCAGGAACGCGTCATTTGCATCAGTTCTGAGAGCTCAGAAGAAACTATATTAAAGAGTTCAGATTCACAGACTGTGAATATGAACTGCAGCTTTCTAGGCTGGGCATTCAAAAACATCACCGCACAAAAAAGCGTGTAGCGTAGGACTGAATTTTTCTCAGGAGTTCTCACTTCCCCCATATTCCTTTCTGCTATCTTCAGCTAGCGTGCAGAGGCTCTGAAGATGCCATTTGTAATATTATTTTATGTAATATGGAACCTGTCCAGTCTACTTACTCATTTCACAAAGACAACAGACAAAATAGCATATGGTAATGATTTTCAGTCACGGCTGTCCTTGCGGGGATTTGAAAGGGGAAAGGCTCTGTATCCATTACTGGCTCCCTGAAAATCACATCCTCCAGGGAATAAGAATTGTCTCCTTTGTTAGCTATTCTAATTCTCTGATTAATAATGATAGTTTTGATTTAAATATGGGCAAGAGAAGCAGCAAAGTGATATCAGCACAGTAGAACTGATTACAAGGCAACTGGCAGTGCAATGCTGCTCTGGGGGGACCCAAAACGCCCCAGTGACCCACACATCCCACCACAGGAGCCACCTTGCAGATTTTATTAGGCTAGCTACTGTGGTACATGTGATACAGAGGTCTCCAGTGGGGGCAGAAAGAAGGGCATGTCCCCCTGTTCCCTCCCTGTGGGCAGCCCTGGCTTGGGCTGGGGATGGGGTTTGGTTTCCCTCCCAGGTGCAGCCCCCATGTCCCAGGAAATCCCCTTCCCCAGCACTATGCCCCGGGCTGCTGGACCTCCTGGGGCTGCCCCATGGCAGGGAGCTCCCTGCCTCTGCAGCACCTTACCTGCACCCATCAGGGCTGCTGAAAGGAGCAAAACCTGGAGAGGTGGAAATCAGCTGCAAGGAAGGAGGTCTTCTCCTAGAACAAGGGCAAACTCCTTTGAGTATACCAGGCAATGAGGAGGCATGTAGGAAAGACTGCATGCCCTGTTCGCCCCTAATTATCTGCTGTGGGTCCAAACATGATAACGTAAATGGTTGAATCATGAATGTAAACAACATTTAATATTTTAAAGCATAAAGGAATGATAACATGCTAATGCTCTTTAGATGATGTTTCAAGGAAGAGAAGAACCTAAGGCAAACATTTCTAAAGTTCACCTTAATGTAGCCTGTGCAGTACCCTTGAAGGACTAAGCAGTGCTGGCCCTGGCATATTCATCATTCTGCTCTTGTCACAGCACTTGACTGAATGTTTTTTCAGGAGGTAGAGATTAAAATGAACCAGAACTAATTGAAGGTATATTTAATAAAAGCATCATCATAGTAATGAGTATACAACTGCTACACTAATGCTGAATAATGTTCAAGCTACTGAACAAGTCCATATTGTTTCACCTAATGGGATTCACCGATTACCGAATAATTAATTCTACTCTAATTCTGTGACACCATGTGGAAATGTGAAACCCACTCATAAATTAATTAATGCTCAAGTCAATAAAAGAGACAAGTGTCTGGGACTTACTACTGTTTCTCCTGAAATCAATCAAGGTATTATCACTTACTTTGAGCCATACAGGATTGGTTTTGGTTCTTCAAGCATTTGGTCTTGTTACTACATTGTAATCATGCGTAATACAAGTCTGGCAGACATGGGCAAACACTCAGCAGCCAAAGCTGCTCTGAACATTTTACTCGTCTTCAATTACACTGATGTCCCTTTTCACAGCTTCAAAACTCTCTTACTTGCATTCTCACTATTTTTCCCACCCTGTCACATGCCCTTCGTGTGGATGTCCTGCACTTCTGGTCAGGACATTGAATTTAAAGATACCGTTACGGCTCCTTACTTCCCATTTTCCAGTTCAGTTGCACAGGCTATTGGCACATTTGTGGTGGGCACTGTTTACAGAGCCAAGAAAGCAAATAGCCTAACAGATCAATTCTTAAAATTCAACTATTCTTGAAAACAAAAAAAACAAACGGAAACAACAGCAACAAAAAAGGAAATAAATAAGCTACAACCACAAGTCACAGTATATATACTCATTCTTGGAAATACCTTTGCAAGCAGCCTCCTGCCTGGAGCCACTCTGACTTTAATGGGGATTGGTGTACATTCAGCAAGTTGTCTCTAGGTTCATTTGTGTAGTCAGGGCTCTAATTATGATAAGCTAGGTGTGGTTCAGATTTCCTCCTCCGTCCATTTTACCCTACATACTTCACAACTGCTGGAATAGGCAGCACTTCATCTCATGAATAACAACAACTATTGAGCCCTATGTACTAGCATGCAGACCTGGCAAGTGCAACCACAGAGATTTCTGTAGTCCTTCCAAAATCAACCAAATTAACAAATGTATAGGAAAATCAGGGCAACAACATTAGCCTTTAAATAGGACAGGGTAAAAACTTTTAGATCTCCCATGCAGGCAAAGAAACGCTATGATTAGATCTTTAACTATTCTTAAGCATATGGAAAGAAACTGGCACCAGTATTACGTTCAGCATTTATGGTCAAAAATTGGGCTTCTTCCACATACGGCCTCCAGCTCATATCCAGACCTCAAAGCACAGCCTTGCCAATAACACCAGAAGGTTTTCCCTTGCCCCCTCACATACAAAACCTGTGCTCCACAGAGATCAGGGCTCAGCTCTTGGTGGTGCTGCCCTTGCTGGTCTGTGTCAGAGGAAAGGGCACCCACAACCTCATGTTTTTTTCAGAGCGGGGGACTTGTCAGAGTGGGGGAAGAGAAGGCAGGAGAGCAGAAGGTTGCTAAGATGCAACAGCTGCCCCCATGGCATGGTGTGGTGTTTAGTCCATTGCAAGACCTCGGGTGCCCTGAGTCAAGGTCCAGCTCCATGGCTTAACTCCTCTCCACCACCCCATCACACTACAACATCTGCATTTAAACTCTGGCTTTATTTCCCATTCACTGTTTATGGATATTAAACCATTTAGACAAATACGCTTGCAAGATACTTGCCAGATCTTGAGCTATAGGAACCAAGTTCTCAGCAGGTTTCAAAAAGTGATACAAAAATATCATACCTGGGCCCCACCATGAAGCCCATTAAGCACAAAGCCATTGCATGCATTTGAAAAGCCTGAAGATAACTGGAGAAAGCGGTATCTGGGCTATGGCCTGCTTTAGTGGTGAAGCTGCTGGCATGGCACGGCACAACAGACACTGAAGCAGCAGAGCGAACCATAAGTGATTCCTTACCCAGCTGCCCTGAAGCGCTGGCAGAGAGAGTGCCAAAAGAGATTTTAACATGCCAAAGGGTGTAGCTGAATGCTGCTACTTTCATTTAATCTCTAACCATGTAAACCAAAAAAGCTTTCAATCAAGCATTTGAACAAGCACTTGAGTTCCTCATCAATCTCACAACTCCTGTAAAAAAGTCTTTTTAGGGTCCCCAGCATTTTAAAAAAATAAACATAGGAAAGCATTTGCTGATGCTCTTTATTTCTTCCTCCACAGCTTTTAAAGGAAATTCCAGAAAACTTTCTAGTCATCTCGGAAGCCTTATGTATAACAGAGAAATGTCAGAATCCTGAAAATTGCCCTCCTTCTGCCCTTCAACGCTAGCAAAAAGCCATTCAGCTCCCTTCTACATGGCTGACTTGCCTTAATTAAAGTATGGACCTCATGGAACGGAAACCTGAAAAATGAAAGCTTGTTAAAAATGCCAGAGCTGAGATAATGCAGTAATCAGTGCTACACAATGAGTCAGACAACAGTTCCAACATCATGTATGAACACTGTACAAATGACACAATTATTTGCAAACTATTTAAAGAAAAAAGAAATGAAAACCCCCAAGCCCCAGAAAACTCTGACATGAATAAGTTAAGTTTTACTCATGTGCATCTTAAAAGAAAAGTAAGAGAAGAGATATTTCCCATAAGATGTAGAAAAACTACTAAGGTTTCCAGGTGTCTATCTCCTGGTAGCTTGACACTTCTTTTTCATTTCTAACATCATATCAGTCCTAAATCAAAAACAGACAAGCAGCATAATAGGTGGCAAAAAAACATCTAGAAGGTGAGATAACTCCAAAGGAGTGGAGCTGGCTATGGCAAATAGCCGTTAAATTGGCAAAAGGAAGTGAAAATGGAAATAATCAACTCCAACCTGGCCTAGAGAGCAGACAGAAAGCCAGGGCACGTCCAGCCTCTGACTGCCCTGGTCTGCACTGACATGACATCCAAGTAGGAGTAAAAGGCAACTGATGAATAGTTTTCCTTTTTTCTTTTAAACAAAAGACTGCATAAATCTTTCTGACTCCTCCCTCTTATACTGGCCATAGAAATATTGAAACAATTGCTCTGCAAGATCCCCTAAATACTTACAGAAGAGGGAAATGAAAAGACTATTGCAGGTTTCTTGATGGGGTCCCGAGAGAGGTTGCAATTGTCTTGGGTTTTACAAGAATTTATCCAAAGCCAAAAGCTAAAACATACAATTCAAATTATCCAAAGCCAAAAGCTAAAACATTTACAATTCAAATAGTCAATATCTGAAAAGCAAAGATTACTACACCCATCTTAAAGTGGGAAGACTGGGGTAATTCAGTAGTTTATCTGGAGTATCTGTAGCAGAACAAAAGTGGAACTGAGATTCCTGTCTCCATTAATCACAAAACCATCCTTCCTCATAAAATTGTTCCTAATTCCATTATTTCTCTTTTTTTTTCTGTGCTGTCCCCTCCATAATATTAATCGTACTAATAAATAGTAGAAGATAAGTGTATTAATTTACAGTTTAATTAATTAACCATTCAAGTGAATCTGTAAAGAAATTGTTCTACAAGGCAAATAATTACAATTGTCCTACAAAAGTGAGTGGATTCACTCTACCTAACAGAACATTTCTCGTCTGGCCCCACATATTTCCTAAACTGATGTCTTATTTCCTCTCAGTCCACGAAATTTACAGCAGGGGTTTAGGATGGCTAATGAACATAATATATGGAGCTGGATTCTGTTCTGAGGGAGAGAGGCAAAATATCTTGCAGACAGGTCAGGGACATGTGAAAGGGATTCAAGACTCCTCATCATTGTATCCGTAATTCAGTTCAGTCCCTACAGAGTCTCGTTCAAAGCCTGTGGAAATCGGTGGACATCTTTCAACTGACCTCAATTTTTTTATCAGGCCAAGGTCTATGGGAATAAAAAATGGCAGACTAATTCATAACTAAAATCTGCTCTCAGAGTCCCTGATTGCTTAAGGAAAGTAAATAGCCCGTGCTTGATTAATGCAGTTATTCATCACGTACAGGGCATTAAAATCCAGCATTGCTGACATCTTGGCACAGATCTGAATTAGCCCAGACTCTCCAATGAGATGCCCGTCTTCTTCAAACGCAGAGAGGTTATGAACAGCCCTTCCTCCAGTCTGTGAACTGCTTAGCACACGCCGATAAACACACAGGCTGGTATCAGCCTGGCAGCTTCCTCCACGGGAATATTGCCTTGGTGTCTGGTACGCTCAAATGCTCATTCCCTCTGGGTATGCGTGTGTGTGCCCGTGCGTGCCCATGTGTGTGAGGGTTACACCTTATTGGTGGTATTCACCATCATAAAATATTTATTGCAATACAGAGGCGCTGAGAAAGTCAGAGGCTTGCATTCGGTTTAGCAGACTTCATAATTATTACTGGTTTTTTGGAACAATTTGCCTCTAACTTTTTGTTTGTTGAGGAAAAAGGAGCAATTTCATTTCACATAACAGCTGTGTTCAAATTAATTGCAATCCTCTCTCTTTCACCTCTTCTTTCACTTCTCCTTACCTGCACACGTGTATGCACACGTGCACACACGCTCACTCTCTCTCTCTCAAGCTGGCTGTGTGTTTTGCTCAGTGGCCGTCCTGGGCAGACTGGAAGCGTAAGGTTGGAATTATTTCGGACAGAGAACAAGTTCCCCTTTTTGAGTTAAACCACACCCGTGGGGCTTCTTGTTAACGATGCTTAGTCAATGAGGCCCTATATAAAATCACGAGCCACGCCATGTATTTTAATGAATCACACAGGAAGAATTCTACCTTTGTTTAAAGGGAGTGACATTTACTCCATACCAATTAAGTTACATATATTGGGCAGTATATCATGCCTTTGCTGGTATAAATTAGAAAAGCATCATTAATTCCACAATATTCATAGCTATAATGGATAATACAGTATAAATAATTAAGGTAGGGAAGTAGCTTTGCTTTAATTATTGAAATAACTGGAATCATGCTCATTTACATGAGGTAGTTCTTGACTTAGTCTTTCCATAAAAAGAGAAAAATATCTTTGTTAAGGTTAACGGTTTAGTATACTTAAAACTAAAACGGATGATTTCTTATGCCAAAATTTACATATTAAGAAGACACAAAAACAAGGACTGTGTCTTTAGTATGATGATGTGAAGGCACAAGCAAATGCATCCTTTTGACCTATTAGCAACTAATGTTGGGAACAGCCTTCATGAGGCCTTAGGCACAGAAAATTTCTCCTCCATGACTCTGAAGTTTGGCAAAGGTAAAATGAGACAGAGATTTACAATCTCTGCCAAGTAATCTTAATGATAGATGCTTCTCTCACTCCACTAAGACAGAAAGAAAATTTCTAGATTGTTTATACTGAATAGGTGAAAAAAAATAAGGCAATCTTCCACATGCAATTTGCCAATTTTAAAGGATAAAATTTCATTTATTTTTCTGTCTTATATGTGCCCTGCTGAATTATCCTTCAGAAATTCCGTCTCACCAAATATTCCTTCCAATAACACACTGTAAATCAAAATCACATGAAGGTTGGTAGAACAAATTATTTTTCTTTGTTAGTTTATCCATCTTACTAGCTCTATTTTGGAAGCTAATTACTAGAGCAAATTATTATTCAATACATAGACGTTCAATTTAAACAGCAAATTATTTTTCCTCTTCCACTAAAATCTTTTTCTGTAATATAATGTTTGCACTGGTTCATGACCATTTTAAATAATCAAGGTAAAAATACCTTACTAGCTGAAGCAACCTAGAAAACATGATTCAGGAAATTAAGGCTGGTGATAAAGTACCAGAGTCAGGCAATGTCCTACAAGACGAGCCAATCAATTCTTTGGAGAGGAAAATAATAAGTAAATGCAGTTCGGCACTGTTCTTTATGACCATTCATTGCTCCCAGTACAAACTCACTTCCAAACAGTACCAAGACGTTACTCTGGAAGTAAAATGATAATTTCTTTGTGATAACTCAGTGATATGATGATTATTTCTTGTAATGTCTTTCCAGATGACACCTGGAAAAGCCCAATGCATTCATTTCTTTCATCTATCTATACCTATACCTAAGGCGTGTATGTGGCATCACCCACCTAGTCTGTGAAACAGTCCAGAGTTCTAAGAACATTGCATTTTCTTGGGCTCCTTGGATTGCTAGAATTTTTAGATTATTTCTATAGAGAAATATTTTTTTTGTTTTTAAATCTAATTAAATAAGATTAATTTTTATTTGTAACTGTCCTTCAGTATGCTGAAAGAGAACAGAAAGCAGCATCTAGGAGAGCACTATAACACAAAAAGTAAAATAATTTAGGAAGCACAAGGTAATGCAAATGCCATTGTGCAAATTCTTTCATGCAAAATACTTGGCAATCTTATAGGAAAAAATACTTCATAACTTAAATTTAGCAAAAGAAGGGTTAAGATAATGGAGAACAACTTTATGAAGTTTGGCGAGCTTTTTACATTTTTAGTAAAGTCCAAAACATTCACTTACCAGAAATCAATAAGGATACAAATATACAGAATCGTATGTAATAAAGCTGCAGCATTGATTGCATTAATAACTGTAGACCTCTAAAGATTTGTGTATAAAAAGTACTCCTTCTCAGCTGTGTATATACCGCATTGATTTGTGCCATCCACCTTGATCATGATTAGGAAAATGAAAGTTTAACATTTTTGCATACATTTGTTTGGTGAAGATACTCCAGCTATAAGTTCTACCATTATAAAACGAAGAGTGAAAATGTATTTATCACCTAGAACGCAAAGCTTTATTCATTTTATTTTTCTTTTGATCTTTTATGACTTTCTATACACTACGCTAAACTATACTTTTAAATGAATTAAGGATCTGATTATCAGTAAGATAAAATAATGACTTTGGATACAGTATACAATTATCCTATTTCTATGTATGTAGAAATGAAGATACAGATCTGCATATATTCTTATTTATCTGTAATTGCATGCAAGTTCCAAAACAACCATTGGGACCTCTTATATGTGTCAATTCAAACCTGTTTAGATAGTCACTAAAACCTAGGGGTAAGCCATTTTGTGCTATTTCTCCACTGTATCCAGGATAAATTTGATGACTCTACCACTAGGGTGAAGCCTCTGTTTTTCCTTACCATTTCCTCCCTTTTAGTTTCCATCTCACTAAGTTAAATGCTGTGGATAAGCTATTTATATATTTACACAGTAATGTATCACTGAACATAAACTTTAAGTGTAGAAGTTTTTTATGGTTATTTATTTTTTTCTTTTAAAAAAAGATTTGTTCATTTAAACCGAAAACAGCTGTGCTCTTTTCTGGGTCATCTTCAAGATACCCTGTATTTGATTTATTTTTCTTTGAGGTCTGACTCCTAGTCTAATTTTTCCTCTATATTTTCAAAGTTCATGCTGTGTGACTCCAATTTAAATCAATATCTAAACCCTATGGAATTAAGTGCTTTTGCAAATGTAACCTTTTGTGACAGAGTATCTGCGTGCACTCTGAAGTAGATTCAGTAAAAATAAAATAATCTTTGCAAAATTTGCAGCCAGATCCTTCTCACTTCCCTTTAGTCACTAACTCCTTAACTGGCACCATGGGGTTCTATGCACAGTCTAGCTATCTTGAGTCACAGGCATTATAGATGGCAAGCCAGTAATTGAGGCACTGTGGTTCCAGCTAGGAGAGAACAACCATGCTGTTTTGCAAGAACTCATGGGATCCTCATGGCTTGAGTGCAGGAGGCATCCCACAAGATGAGACAGTTTCCCACAGTATGGAGGCTTCTTCCAGCTAATGCACATATCCCAGAGATGTTCTTGCTGGCTGCTTTTAGAGATACATACCCTGCTATTCAAACTGTGTTGACTTTCCTTTTGACTGATCAATGTCTATCATCCCACGCTTCCAAAAATAATAAGCAGTTGAAGCAGCTTTGCCCAGAGCATTTCAATTTCTGAGTTGCGCTTTGTTGGGTAGAAACAGGCATAATCAGCTCTTTAATTGAAAGACATACACTAAACACCTTATTCCCCGTGAGTCTCCACCCTACCTATAATGATCCTTACTGAAATGCTGCTAAACTAGAGGTACAGCAAGAAGCTAATACCGAGTATTAGCAAATTCTTTCCTTAGAGAGTCACTTGTTACTTTTATTTATTAAAAAAAAAAAAGTTGAAAAAAGAAGCATGTGAAAGTGAGGTCATCACCCTTTCTGATCAACCTGCTGGAGAGAGACATTTCAGAGCAGCCTGTGTTTTATTTTAGCATGCTGAGCGTCAGACGTTACAGCAGCCTTTCCAAAAGGACAAGGCACTTTCATCCAAAAAGCGAGACAGCAGCACCCTGCCTACACAAGTGCCTGTGGCCAGCTCCTCAGCAGCTCCCTGAGCTGCCTCTGAAACACTGCGCTTTCTCCTGCCGGTGACCTCATCCCTGCCTCCACAAGTCTGATAAAAAGAAGAACACGTACCTGGTGTTCAAGCCTAGAAGTCTGTCACCTTGGCTGACCTTCAGATGAGTGATACTCCTCCTTTTCTAGCCTGAAAGATGAGTAAAACATTTATAAGACCTGCTTGTGACTTTAGGGACACCTCTTGGCAAAAGGCAGCAACCATGGCCTGAGCGTGGTCACCTCCCACGGCAGCATACCAGAGATGCAGCCCTAACAGGGGAAACAGTGGAAACCTGAGTCATTGCTGCCCTAGGAGAGCGAACTTCTTCTCCCGACAGCCTTGCAGTCAG
This sequence comes from Aptenodytes forsteri, assembly GCF_000699145.1. NCBI lineage: Eukaryota > Metazoa > Chordata > Aves > Sphenisciformes > Spheniscidae > Aptenodytes > Aptenodytes forsteri. Next base: position 1,191,759 of record NW_008794167.1, on the reverse strand, counting down.
CCAGCTCCCGGGTTCGGCAGCAGAGAAGGCAAGGCACTCTCTCATTATCACTTCCTCCAGCAAAGTAACTAGAAGGAGCAAGCTATTCCCTTCACCCAGGAGGTCCGCTGCCATCACTTAGTGGGGAGTAAGAGGAAAGGAGGAGGAGAGGACAGGTAAACATCTGATTTTCCTTCCTCCCTCATATAAGAAAAGTGCTCAGTCCAGACCATCACTGACAAAGAAACAGTTACGGGGAAGGAAACAAAATCAAACAAAACGTTGGCTTTTTAGTTAATTACATTTTAGATTTCACTGCTGCTTGCTCTTCCAGAAGACCATCAGGCTACTCTCAAGCAGCCGTGTTCCTCTGGGAGCGCAGATAGGATTCAAGCCTTCTTCAGACCAATACTTGCAGCTACTTTTAACCCAATGAGGCATCAGTTGTTTTCAGATGTACAAATGAGTTTAATAAGGGTCCCAGCAAGACTCTGAAATCATGGTTGACTTGTCACACCTCCAGCCCCCCAGGCTACATTTTGTTATTGATCTGTTTATTGCTTCCACTGAGCGAACACTGTCAATCCACCTATATCAGAATCCAGCCTGCAGCATGCAGCGGACACTGTTATTACTATTTAAGTGATAAATGAGACATGCATTTCATTCAGCATGTTTGTGAAGCAGAAAATATTCATTTTTTTAAAGCACCGATACATCGGAAAGTCAGCAAGTCCTTTCCTTTTTGTTTCTTGCTGCAAGTAGTAATTAGTTTTACTGAGCTCCAGGTAGAAAAGCCCATATGAAACAAAATGTTGCTATTAAACTTTGGTGTTTTGGTTGAACCTCTTCGGAATAAATATTACAGGATTAAAAAAAAGAAAAGAAAGAAGAAAAATAAAGGCCTGCTCCAAGACCTACTGAAGTCCATGAGAGTCTTACTGTGGACTTCAATGAGTATTTTTTATAAAAGTTTGGAAAAATAGAAAGATTCAGCCCAGTCTCAGAGTTCATGCGCTGCTCGCCAGTTCCTTCCATCACACATAGGAGCACTGCAGTTTATACCTCTCTCCCCTACACATGGAGAGGAAGAGGCTTGCTCCTGCCTGGGGGCGCCTGCTGATTCTGCCCCTCCTGGAGGCTGCTGGGGAAAGAGACATCTCAGGCCTTGAAAGAGGTGGCGTGCTGCCCACACGGCTCATCCTGTAATTTTTCTCACAAGCCTCTGTGGTGAACACCTCAATCATCCAGGCCCTCGCTGACTGGCACACACAGGCACGCAAGGTGCTTACGCCTCAGTGAAACTATTCACATGCCCAAAGCTGAATGCACAGATATGGGTTACGAGCCTTGCTGAAGTCACCTCATTAGGAAGGGAGGTGGAGGATTTTTATTTTATTATTATTGTTTCTCCAGTGGCCCAGCAGATCCTGCACTTTCAGTGCAGGTTTGTGATCTTATTAAAGGTTTTACGAGGCATTTGTTTGTTTGCTGTCTTGAAGCGGATGATGGCTAAGACGTAAGAGGAGACAAAGCCTGCTTACATCTGAGGAAGGTTCTGTCTCACAGTTATAGTCAGAGCATATTCACATTCAACCCATACTTTCTTTGCTGCTTTAAGTCATTCTGAAAAACATGGAGCTGATTCAGAGCAACAAATCACCTCAGTAGCTTTTGCACTTTCCAAAGGGGATCAAGATGAAAGAAAAGATTGTGTTTCTTCCTGCTCATTACATTCTTCCTTATTCATAAACACTAGTTGCCCACTAGGAGTCATTTCACAAGTTAATAATGGAAAGAGCCTGTTTTCATTTGCATCAGCTGCACCTTTTCAGCTTAACTCTGTATCAGCCATATAAAACAAGGCTGATTTCGCTGCTGTAGTGCACCTGAGCAGCCATGGGTTTCACTGAGAAAAGGATTATTAAGCCCTCTTGAGACTAAGGAGCAGGTAAGACTTTCAGCTGCTCTGAGTGTTGTTGGCCTATCACAAGGTTTCTTACGGTTATGAATACTTTAAGGAAATAGCGTGTGAGAGCTAGAGGTGTGCACAAGTTCCCAAGCACTTACTGAATTCATTATGACAGACAATCCATTCCTCTCCTAAAGAACAAAACTCACAGGATGCCTTTTTTTAACCTCCCAAACATCATGTCCTGTGCTTAATGGAATAATAAAAGAAAAAAACCCTGAAAATTCACCCTTGGTGAGAGAAATGCCAACCCTGCTCTATTGGAACAGATAAGAACCCTTGAGTGAATCAGACCTCAATTTCATAGACGCTACAAATTACAACTACAAAGTCTCTGTTTGGTTTGCTGTGGTCCTTCACAATACAGGGGCTGTTAGCCTGAGGTTTCAAAAACCACATAGGAGAACTGAGTAACCTTCTCCCTATAAAAAGATCCACCTAGAAAATGTGAGAGATGACCCCATATTCTTACCCAAATTGCTAAGAGCACATTATCATAAAATTAAAATCTAAAGGACGTAAGAATTTATTTCCAATTTATATCCCACAATGCTCTGAATTATGATTTATGTAAAGAATATTTCTAAGTGTTAATGAATGAGCAGGTACCTATAAGTTTTCAATATGGCAATGCCAAAGCATTGCTGATGGATATATTTACCAAAAAGATAAGGAAATTTTTTCAGAGGCCAAGGGGAGAAAGGTTTGAATAATTCTTTTTTTCCCTTTTTTAGTTAGCTCCTTCTTCCATTGCTTAATAACAAAAATTAAATATCAGCGTAACAGACTTTAAACTTTCTGGTTTATTTTTTGCTGAGATAGTAACTTCTCTTTAACATGCCTTCCAGTGTTGTATTCAGACTGACAAAGAACATTAGTTTTTCCCTCATTGAGGACACATTCAAGCGAGATGACATTAAAGGCCTTGTGTCAACCAGGGCTACCTCCTGCAACAAGACAACAGCCCATGTTTCTGCCCAGCGCCAGGCTGTGTGCTGGAGGGAAGGGGCTCAGAACCTGGCTGTGGAGCAGGAGGACTTCTCTGTGGGAGGAAAGGAAGTTGTGACCTGACCTTTCTGCCACAGTGCTCTCAAAAGCCACCTTCAAACGTTAGGAACAGCTAATCTATTGCTGGGTGTTAGCCAGGATCATCATGGTTAAATATGCTTTATCCCAGGATTTAGAAGCTATGCTAGTTGCAACAGCTGCAAAATTTATTCCACACCAGTTCATTCACTCCTAAATCATGACTGACTAGTGTTTCCCTCACCTTTTATGCTGAAACGGTGTAACACACTCAGTTTCCCCATCCCCTGGGTACTCTTTCTGTTCCTGATAAAACATGATGAACAGTCTCTTACCTGATCTTGAGTTCATGAGTCCTTTAAATCTTATAATATATCATTCTTCCTGGGACTGAAAATGTGGACAGTACTCACCTGCTTAGACAAACAATCTAAAACCAAACTAAATCTGCAAGTGCGTCTTCCACTACTTAAACTTGATTTACTTCAATTATTGACAAGGCTGTTACACAATACACACTTAGTAGATAAACCCGAAACCAATGAAGAATCAATGTTAAACATTGTTAACATTCAATATGCCCTGTATATATCTTATTTAATAGAAAATCAGATTTCACATGGCACTGTTAAAAACTTTTTTCCCCCTTAAGCAGTTCTAGCCTAGTTTTCAAAACACAAGATAAAAAAAAAGTCTTCTGTTTCAAATTCTAAGAGAATAGAGGAGAAGGGCTACACGGAGACAATCCCAAGAAATTGTTTACAGGAAAAAGAAAACATGAAAAAATACAAGCAACATCTGAGTGTCCTTAGAGCCCTAAAAGCTGCCAATATATACACTGGTCCCAGATCTGGAGCAGGATCCGTGACCAAACTGATTGCTTTCAGGTAGGATCAAAGCACGTCAAAAGCTGCACGCAATGTTCTACAAAACTAGAATGGAAAAAGTGAATTTCAGGGTCAAAAAAAGTCTATCTATGGTCTTCTTCCAAATATTTCTACCTTTATAACCTGGTTGGTTTGGGGTAAGGAAGAACGGCAATTCTACATATATTCTAACAAGACCTTACATTGTATTGTGAAAAGGAAGCAGGTATCACAACCCCCAATCTATACATAGTGAAAGAAAGATGTTGTCATTTACCTAAGGTCCACGGCAGAGACGTGAGCATCACCTTCTCTGCAGCAAGTCCTTCGAATGCAAACTGTCCCAATATGCCTCATTCAGACACACCAGAAGAAGAAAGAGAAAGACGGCAAGCGGCGCTGCCCTCTCCGCTAGCACTGGGGAGCATGACCAGACCCCTCACAGAGGTAGGGCAGCCATGGCATTTCTTGCAATGCCCTAATAGCCCTGCCCCTTCACATTTCCCTGGTATGGTGCATTTCTGCCCTGGTGTCCTGGTTTCGGCTGGGATAGAGTTCATTTTCTTCATAGTAGCTGGTATAGTACTGTGTTTTGGACTTAGGAGGAGAACAAAGTTGATAACACAAAGATATTTTTTAGTTGTTGCTGAGTGGTGCTTACAGAGAGTCAAGGCCTTTTCTGCTTCTCATACTGCCCTGCCAGCGAGGCGGCTGAGGATGCACAAGAAGTTAGGAGGGGACATGGCTGGGGCAGCTGACCCCAGCTACCAAAGGGAATATTCCACACCATATGATGTCACG
>NW_008794167.1:1183536-1187015 GCF_000699145.1 Aptenodytes forsteri | reverse complement strand
GCTTTGCTTGCATGCGCAGCTTTTGCTTTCCCTATTAAACTGTCTTTATCTCAACCCATGAGTTTTCTCACTTTTACTCTTCCAATTGTCTCCTCCATCCCACCGGGAGGAAGTGAGCGAGCAGCTGTGTGGTGCTTAGTTGCCAGCTGGGGTTAAACCACAACACCTGGTTATAACAGGATCTGCCATTTCCTATCTCTCATTAAATAGCTGGTTTGCCAGTAATCAACAGGCACCCTGGTCAAGTTATAAACTAAAAATGCTTTATGGTGCTGGACAGTGTGCATCCTGCATTAAAGACAGACAAACACTCGTCTTCAAATTGTATCCCATACTTTCAAAACTTTGTAAAACGCTTCTCCATCTGTTTCCCCTGGCTTTATCACCAGTTGGTTGGTGATAAGCAGATCTGTGCATGACTTCTTATTTCCAATACAATGGGAGGACAGTTATTCTCAGTAATCATTGTATTATGGTGTAACTGAGCTGTAAAAAACCCACCTGTTTCTCCTGTGAGATGGAACTGAATAATCCCCAGTTACGGTCAGTCTGCTCTCATTGAGAAACGCTGCATATAGCTCTGCTGTCCTACCCGGGCTTGCAACTGCTCTCCAGCACCTCGATAACATCCAACAACCCTTTATGGGGAGGAACAAGCACATGGGGAAACTGCCTAGAGACATTTCTAGCAGAAGTGAAGGAGCTTCTCGGAGGGAGGTGGAACGAAGTGGCTTTCTGCTGCTAGAAACTGTCTTGAGAAAACCAATTATGGGAGTGGGAAAGTCTATTAGATCTGAGAAAGAAAATGAACACATCAGTTTGGGAATGATTACCTTTAGGGAAGGACTGGAGCAAGTTAGAGTAAAGGGGGAGGGAGGGCTGGATCCAGACTTCACGCTTTCAAGCTTCGTTTTTCATACAGTCTGTGAATAGTTTGGTCCAGAGAACCACTAAAATGTGTTTCTGTCTTAAAATGTCCCAGAAACACTAAAGCAAAGCAGCATTACATACTGCAATAACTAGTATATCTCTTTCTCTCTCACACACAACTCACAGGGATTTCACACAGCATATTTTAAAAATATATTTGTCATCTGTGATCTATTAAGCCTTCTATCTACAGCAAGCTATTATGCCAGTTACCAGCTACATCCAGAACTATAGACAGCAAGGATTGTATCCTAAGGTACATTCACATATATAGCACATGCTGTTTGGATTAAACAGCACAACAGGAAGAATTTACTGAGACATCATGGTACCATGCCCAGATTATATCATTTTCTGAGACATAATCAGTGAGGGAGTTAGCCTTTTCCCACAGATGTAAAAGGAAAACCTTTCATTAATTTTTTTTCAAAAAAAGTAGGATTCATCCCTGAAACATTACAAGACACAGAACAAGAAAATCCCCTTGTTTATAAAATGAAATGCCATGGGTCTCAGTGGCCATAAAAGCTCCAAAATAGACCTGAAGATGGGGGGATTTGCATGAGGAAAAGTAAAGAAGAGGGGAAGCAGAGTGGGCAAGCCACAGATACCATACCACAAAGATGAAAGCAAGATACTCATATAGTGAGGCTGGGGAAAATGGCCTTTTGTCAGTCAAGTGCATGGATAGAGCAGCAAGAAAACCTCCAAAGCAAACTGCTATTAATTCTCCCATGCTCTAGGGAGCACTTGCTGCACCACAGTCATGTGCTGCACAGGGACAATGTGGTAAGTCCTAACCAAAATGTCACCAAAAGCCAGGGGTGGGTGGGATAGAGGCCAAAAATGCTGCAGGGGGAAGCATGCAATACAAGCAGCCATCCCTGTGGAACGGACATGGAGCTCTGTGGGAAGGCTGCTCTGAGACCTACCGTGGGGATGCCAACAGAGACCATGCCCAGCCCTCTCTTGTGAGACCACACCTCCTTCTCCACACACTGCCACCGCCAGACAGAGGGACAGCAACAGCCTCTTCCCAGAGACCCACCAAGCCCAGATACTGAGCAATGTTTAATCCTATTTTCACTCTTAAATGGATGCTGCCTTGCTTACAGAATTGCCTTGTGGGTAGGTTGGGAGGGCAGGAAAACAAGCAGAACAACACATGAAATTATTCATGTTTTCCTTAAATTACTGTGAATTGTTTCGTTCTAATAATTGCTGCAGAGCTGGCAAAGCTGTAACCCAGTGCAGGAATCTAGCCACCAGGTTAAAATAGGTATTTGAGTCAAATTGCTGGCAGCAGAAGAGCCCCTTTCCCTCTCAGTAGAAAATAACTACATCTGAGGTGGTTCTGGGTCTACTTATCATAGATGTAGGTTGCATCTGTTCCGTGTGGCAAGCTCAGTTATCAATATTTCAGATGCATCTCTGTGGGGTATCAAGTACTAAGTTGATCCTAAAGTAATTACAAAATCTACTGTTTAATTTTATTATTCCATTATGAATGATATTATCTTTTAATTATGCATCCAACCAGTCCCTAGGTCTGGCACCTTCTCAGTTCCACTAGCAAAAGATAATACGAAAATAAAAATGTCATCTTCTGGGCATGCAGACCCTTCACTGGTCCTCCACTGCAAGGCTTTGTCTGGTAGGGTCCACACCTTTGCTCAAACACATTTTGACTTCACTTGTTCTTCTCGATTTAAACTGACCGAATTGCTTTTAATCTCTCTGTGGGGTGTGATCTTGTGAAATGTTTTAAGACCACGTAAGGATGAAAGAGAAGCTGGTCTTCTCTGGTTTACAGCAGGGGGAAGGGCTGCAAGAAATCTTTATCTCTCCAGCACACGGTATATAAAAAGCATGGGAAGATTTGCAGCCCGTTCCTTGCTGCTCAGTGTTTTCTGTCTCTCTGCTGCTTTGGAAGGCAACTTCCCAGACTTCTCCTGGAAATACAATACAGCAGAGAGGAAACAGTCTAGGAGGTTCCTGGAGTGTGTGGAAGATGATAACTTCCTGACGCAGCTGGTGAGTGAGCCAACTAGGGAAGGCGCCCCGCTGGACTTGTTGTTTGCGATCAGAGAAGGACTTGTGGGTGCTGTGATGGTTGGAGGCCATCTTGGGCATAGCTATCACAAAATGATAGAGTCTTCGATTCTTGGAGAAGTAAGGGCCAGCAGAACTGCTACCTTGGACTTCTGGAGGGCAGACTTTGGCCTGCTTAGGAGACTGGTTGACAGAGTCCCTTGGGAGGCAGTTGTGAAGGGCAAAGGCGTCCAGGAAGGCTGGACATTCTTCAAGAAGGAAATCCTAAAGGCGCAGGAGCAGGCCGTCCCCATGTGCTGAAAGACGAGCTGGCAGGGAAGAAGACTGGCGTGGCTGAACAGAGAGCTTTGGCTGGAACTCAGGAAAAAAAGGAGAGTTTTTGGCCTTTGGAAGAAGGGGCAGGCAACTCAGGAGGACTACAAGGATGTCGTGAGCTTATGCGGGGAGAAAATCAGAAGGGCCAAAGCCCAACTAGAACTTAATCTGGCTACTGCCGT
>NW_008794167.1:1152946-1182283 GCF_000699145.1 Aptenodytes forsteri | reverse complement strand
GGGAAGTGGTTGAGTCGCCATCCCTGGAGGTATTTAAAAGATGTGCGATGTGGTGCTCAGGGACATGGTTTAGTGGTGGTCTTGGCAGTGCTAGGTTAACGGTTGGACTTGATGATCTTAAAGGTCTCTTCCAACCTAAACAATTCTATGATGCTATGATTCTAAGGATGGATAGGTAAGCAGCGAGCTCTGAAATAGCAGATGGGCTCTGGAACAGAGTGAGACTTCTCTTGTCTGCTTGGTCTATTGCCTCTGGAGAAACTAGAGGATCGCGGGCCAGCCTGGCGTCTGCTAATGTCTCCCAAGAGATGACCTAAACAATTCTATGATGCTATGATTCTAAGGATGGATAGGTAAGCAGCGAGCTCTGAAATAGCAGATGGGCTCTGGAACAGAGTGAGACTTCTCTTGTCTGCTTGGTCTATTGCCTCTGGAGAAACTAGAGGATCGCGGGCCAGCCTGGCGTCTGCTAATGTCTCCCAAGAGATGAATATTGTTGAGGAAATTGCACAGATCTTCAACAAATTTATTACTCACTTCATCCACTTCTACTGTTCATTTGGATATTTTAATAACATTACTTATGTGTTACCTTATTCCCAGAAAGAATACCTTCTTTGCCCTAGCTGTAATGTTATTTCCATAGCATTTTTCTTATAATTTAGGCAATCTCAGTAAACACAGTTATGCCTTTTTGTTGTTAAAAATGCCATCAAACCAGGCAAGCATTTGTATAACAATGGAATATACAGAACTTCCAGTCTCACAGACTCACTGTACAGGCTCACAATGCAGCTTCGCCATCTAACTCACAAATACAGCCTCTAACATCCATGGATCACGGGGATCTTAGTGCAGCCCCGATTATTTTACTATGATAATGGTGGGCACAAAGAGCCTACATAGACAGCATATTTGCTATGAACAGTTAAGTCACACAGCCATGTTTTATGGATTTCAGTAGATATTTTCTGTATTTCTTACACTTTCCTTTTTTTTTTTTTTGCCAGTTTCACTGAGTCTAGAAAACAGTAAATACGTAAATTATGAAGTGGCACACTTTTGCCACATTTCACTCCTGAGGCACGGGAGGCACGACCTCATTAGTTGGAGAAAGCCTTAGTGCCTTTCGTCCAGATGGCATTCGCTGGTCTGACACGGGGGCGGACACATTTCACAGAGATGTCCAGGGCTCTTTAAGACAGAGTGGGTAGAAGAGTCAAACCAAACACTCGCTGCTTTTGGCAGGAAGGCACAGTTGAAATGAATGCTCCGCATCTGAGTTCCCTCACCTTTATAAAAATACTCTACTAGAAATCTAGAGGTTTTCAAAAGGAATAGAAAAAATAGATCACAATGCAGAATTTGTAAGAAGTACATACAGGCCTTACAGAAAATACTGGTGGGTCCTCACTAAGAGTTGAACAGGTAACTTCATTGACATAATTCAGGTCCCTGTGTTCTTCTGGTACGAAAGATGGGAGCTTTCTACTTTTGGGATATTATTATAAATATTTACATATAAATTAATGGAAGAACACACCCAGAGACAAGAATCCTAACTTTTAAATGAATTTACATCCAAGATTTTTGTCAAGGCATCAGCAGAAGAAATTGCTGCCTGTAACACATTTTGATCTTACCCCATTTCAAGAACTCATTTCTGATCATACTCAGGATTTGGGTACAGTCCGTGCTCTCAACTCAACACATCATGAAAGAACAATTTGGCTAATTTGACCATAAACTTGTACCAGCTGAAATGGGTCTATATTAAATTATGTAATACTCTTCATGCACAACATCAGCTTTCTTTTAACCTCTGTCCCCAGTGGGTGTTTTGTCTCATAATGTTTAAAAGAAAAAAAGCTTTTAAGAAACAGCAGCACTCAAAAATCTACAAATGTCTTTATTATTTTAGTTATCGGAGTGTTTATGTATTATTCCTGCCCCCAAAAACAAGCAGAAAGTGTAAAAGGTTTTTAAATAATCTATAAAATTATAAAATAATAATAAAAATTTTAGTTTTATAAAAGGTATAAACTTGTAGGAGTGTAAAAACAGGCCCAGTGTATAAACTTATATTAACAGCAGATTACATTTATTATCCAATGATGATCATCAAGCCCAGGAGAAGAAACTGCCTGTGTAAAGGCAGCGTTGTGTTGAGCAATCAACATGGTATAGCCCACAAATGCATTTTTTTAAGAGCACTGAAAAGAACATTGGTAGATTGCATCTTGATTTTAATTTGCACTAAAATTCGGTTGAGAAGCCATTATAGCCATAAGGGTTAGTAGAACAGCCTAATAATACTAATCAATATTAAAAACTAAAACAATTTTAATAGCTGAGCTCTAGTTTGACATTCAAATACATTGGCATGATGTATCAATGAAAAGCCCAATACTGCAGAAAATAGACAGATTAATGTCTATTATTCTCTTTCCTGACTTTTTCTAAGCTGGTTACCTAAAATATACCAAAAATCACTGAATACCTAAGGAAGTAGTTCTGATTTGATGTTTGAAATATCCCTTATTTCTCTTGGCCTGTACATCTAAAATAACTTAGTTTAGTGGGAAACAAACTCAGTAGACAATTTAGAAAAATGTTATGCAACAGTTACAGTGCTGGAACCTGAGTCAACTCTCATTTTGATCCATGATAAAATCGTCACTGTCTTAACTAGTAAGTAGAGCTGAGCAAAACTATGTCACAGACAGAAAGTTCACCAAAACCCACAGGTTTGAAGAAAATGGAAGTATGACTTGGGAGAAACTAAACTGATCACTTATTTGCTCAAAATTCATGAAATAGTTTGAAAAACGGGAAGGGGATTTTAGAAAAGTTTCATGATTTTCATCTTTAAGAAGTCACAATGTTTTATAGTTATATTTGAAAGGAATGTTTCAACCTATTATTCCAAAACAGTTTCAGTGTGAAGTCTATCTACAGTTTTAAAATACATAAAACTGGTCTTGAATAAAGAGGAAGAAAGAGTTTCACTTTGAATGTATGTAAATATCAGTCCACAACAAAAAGATTATATTCTAGTCCACTCAGATTATCTGAAATTATTTTGGTTTACAGCTGAGCTATAATGTCTACATACTTCGGGCCTTTGGATATTTTGGGGTGATACTTGTAAGAACGCTATTTTTTGCCTTCTGCATTTGCTTAAAAAAAATATTCCTAAGTGATAGAACAACTTACTTTCCTGTTAAATAATGCATTATATAAATGCAAAAGTATGGACAAAAGTAACATTGAAAATAGGTATCACTGATGACCAGTACCTGAACATTAAAAAAAGAAAATTTTTCTCATAAATTCTAATTTTAAATTATTTCTTTCAAGGCCACCGGGTGGGGGGGAGTGAGCGAGCGGCTGCGTGGTGCTTAGTTGCCGACTGAAGTTAAACCACGACAGCTATAATGTCTACATACTTCGGGCCTTTGGATATTTTGGGGTGATACTTGTAAGAACGCTATTTTTTGCCTTCTGCATTTGCTTAAAAAAAATATTCCTAAGTGATAGAACAACTTACTTTCCTGTTAAATAATGCATTATATAAATGCAAAAGTATGGACAAAAGTAACATTGAAAATAGGTATCACTGATGACCAGTACCTGAACATTAAAAAAAGAAAATTTTTCTCATAAATTCTAATTTTAAATTATTTCTTTCAAGGTATACTACTTCAGATAGAATTATTGCTTTTGTTTTTATCTTGATCCTAGCCTAACATACCCACCTACAAAGCCTTCTGCAGTGGGAAACCTTTTATTGTTTCTTTTATCCTTTTTCCTCCTACAAACAGAATTCACATTGCGCAGAAACTTACTGAGGCAATTCTAAGTTTTCTGGGAATACCAAAAAGTTTGTGTTTTATTAAGTAAAAGTAAAGGGTTTAATGTTCAGCTGAAGAAAAATATATTTGTGTTCACACAATTTATCTTTGACTCTGCCATCTATTTTTCTGTTTTTAAAATGTGGATAAGGTTACTGACCTTTCACATAAAAAGAAATTTCACTAGGTAGTAGCATTGGAGCATCAGCACTGCGTCCCCCCCCCTCAAGACCTTCTCATTGTTTAAACCTCAGGTTGACTGACTGTCAGCTAGCTCAGGCACACATTTGTATAGGCTATGACAGACACCTTCCAAATATTTGTTCCAAGCTATAGAAAAAGAACTGTTCATTTTATCAGAAGAGAGGGAGATATATGATTCTTTAGCTGCTAAGTTTTTGCTCCCTAAGAGGTCAAAACACAAAATGTGACACCCTCCCACCCTTGCCCAAATGCAAATAATTAAATAAGGACATATATTCCTTTCTTCCAAATTTTCTGCAAATTGACTTGTAGAATTATATGCTTTTTGTAAATATTTGTCACCTTCCTTCATTATATTTTCCTTTTTTTATTTATTTAGAATCTGCATTAAAAAATACCTGTTTCACCCAAGGCTTTAGAGCTTTTACACACAAAGCATCTAAGCCAATGCATCTTTGTCAACAGACAAAAATTCCCCAGGGTACATGAGCTAATGACTCACATCGCCATGCTTCCTCAACAAATATCAATGCTTGTAGCACCCTTCCCTATTCTGTAGCTCACAAAAGGAGTTTCATCTTGCATCGTGCTCTGCTCCAAAAACTAAAAATTACAGAAAAAATAGTTCAAAGCATAAAAATATATTTTAAAGTTCATGACAGAAAACTGCATGAGAGTTTTCATACCCCATATTATTCTTCTACCACTGGGAATCCAGGCTCAGCACCTCAGTTGACCATAGAGACAAAGAAAGAAAAAACAAGTGTCATAAGTTTTAATTGAAAAGCTGTCATTTCACACTACACTTGACCATCAGGAGGTCATCAAAGAACCAAGCAGAATATTGGATCCATGCTCCAGCCAAGATATGATTCTAATACATTAATTATATCTATCCCTTTTAGAAAGCAGGAGGCTCTTGCCTTAGGAAGAAAATACAATGAATTAGCATGAGAGGGGAGGGAAAAACTTTTAAGCTGTCCTCGAGAATCTCAGCTTTCATTGGAGAAGAAAAACTAGTTTAGACTTGGGAAAACCTTCTCTAAGGAAACTGAACTGTTATCTGTGATGCAGAAGTGCTCTCGAGTCCCCAAAGACCTTGAAATGTTTATCTTCACAATAGGCTGCCCCATGCGTCTTTGAAAACATTAACTGTTTATTCAAGGCATGAAAGAAAGGAAAAGATGAATTATATCAGAGCACTAGGCTTGAGAAAGGTTAGAAGAAAATGACACAGAGGGGTAGGCAAGCAGGGAGAGAAGATGTTATCAACATGAAGTGAGGTTGGAAGGGAAGTCACTTTTCAGTTGAGAAGTTTGGGAAACATTACCTAGGAGTAGCTGAGCTCTGTGTGCACACATATGTGTGTACTCCAACATACCTGTGGAAGATGCTGTGTGTGGTTTGATGATGCCAAGCACACTCCAGAAAACACAAGTCACTGGGAAAACTTCTCCCCAAGCTGATGACCAACCCATGTAGTAAAAATTGTCTAAAATGTGGTAAAAATTTTAGTAAAGATATAAACTGGAGACAGCCTAATGCTGACCTTACAAAGAGCAATGAATTGAGGCTTGTTACAAACTCCAGACAGAGTCCACCCTACAGAAGTGCCAAGGCTACCCCTCCCAGGCAGTCAGAGGCCCCTGCTCTGCTTGGCCAAATTGGGGTACACCCTTTCAGAGCATTTTGGCCTTTGCCTCAGAGGCAGAGATAAAAACTTTGAGCAATGGCTAGGATTTTATGCAGTATGTGATGTGAACTCCCATAGTTTCAACATGGAGATTCCCACTGAGGTTCTGAATGGGAAAAGGGTGTACGTTTTGAATTCGAGTCACTGCAGTGATTCAGACAAACCACTCGAGAAAAGGGTTGCAAGCCTGTTCTTATATTCACAGTGACCAACTTCACTGTGAAATATTTCTTATATCTGGTACTATAACTGGTAACTTTTCTTCCGATGAAAACATTTATTCTCTAGCATTTGTACTTTTACAACACTTTACGGTTGCAGAAAATTACATATGGGGTATTTTTGCTCATCTGATAACACTGATCAAAGCTCTTTCCCTCTGTGACCCTCAGAGACTTTTAGTCCCTACAGACAGCTCTGTTTTCTACCTTGCTTTTGCCTTTATTCATACCTGGAGTCACTCAAAATGGTGCAGTGTTTACCATAATGTGCTGAAGCTTTTCAAGTCCATCTGATGAAACATTATTAATAATTCATAATAATATAATAAATCATTTAAGTTTCTGCAGAAGGATTTATCACACTGTCTTGCCTGAATCTCTTCTCTTTCGAGGTCCTTTTTGTCATACAGAAATACCACTGGCAGAACTCAGTTGGAAAACATGTTTTTGCCAGTCAGACCTTAGGAGGTGTGAGTGCTCCCTGATGACAGGATCATTTTTGTAGGGTAAATTCTGCACAACTGCAAAACTTCTTGAGGAATATTTCCTGAAGTTAAAAACCCTAACAAAGATTGAAAGCTTCAGTAACAGGAATACATGGGAATAAAATGGTCTTCTAACTATGGATGAGGGGCATATGCAGAGGACGTAAACTGAGCATCAGTAGCAGTTAGAAATTTATGCCCTTTTGAAAACATTGCAGTTAGGTATAAAGAAGATTTCATGACTTCCTATCAAGAACTCAGGGTTGGCCCCATTCTTTTCAATGTGTTAGATGGAGAAATGGTTTATTGCTGAAGAACTTTTCAACCATTATTAGAATAAAAGAATGTAGACCACCTTTTCAAAAACAGTATATTCACTGTATAACACACCTTTTTGTGAGGCACAAAGACTCGTCTACAGAAGTCCCAAGCAACTACAGGTCTTACCTGCCTTCACGTGGGGTTGTGGCTCTCTGCTTCTGACAGCAAGACCCTCAAGGATTTTATTTTAGGTTTTCTGTTAAACACGGACATTTCAACCATTATTAGAATAAAAGAATGTAGACCACCTTTTCAAAAACAGTATATTCACTGTATAACACACCTTTTTGTGAGGCACAAAGACTCGTCTACAGAAGTCCCAAGCAACTACAGGTCTTACCTGCCTTCACGTGGGGTTGTGGCTCTCTGCTTCTGACAGCAAGACCCTCAAGGATTTTATTTTAGGTTTTCTGTTAAACACAGACCATAGAAAATGGGGTTCATGGTCAAGCAATGTTTTTTTCTGTCTACCCTCTTAATATTTTTAATCAGTCCCCAGTACTGCCATAACAGTGACTGCTTTGACCTTGACCCACACTCTAATCTTGTGAGCACAAGATAGATTCCCATTAAGTCAACAGCAGCTGCTTAACTGGCAGCAGCATTTGAGCAAATTACTGCACTGTGAAAGGGGACAGAAAACTCCCATGGCTGTTCAACTAAAATAGAAATATCAAAATTCTCTCACCAGTCCTCCTTGGCTGAATGGGATTCAGCAAAGTAAGACCTTTGTTCAAATCACTGTTTTCTTTAAGCTGTTAGCCAGAGCTCAGTTGTTATTATTACTATTCTGCAATACTGTGCTTTCTTTAAAAGAATGCTTGTTACTTCACCTCCACTTTTGTAAGCTCATATTCTTCAATCTCAGTTTGTCTCTGAGGCCTATCTTTCCTATTGTGGGAAAAATCAATAGTTGTCTGCATTTTGCCAGGACACAGTGACTATTTCCCCCCAGTAAACTCATAGTAAATTGGGTATTCTTGCCTTCCCTACAGAAGTGACAGCAATGCGTATACTGAAAGTCCACTGGAATCTCCAGACTCGGTGTTTGAAGGTTGAAGGTCTTTCTTGGGGATGGTCTGAACTAACATCTGAAGAAATTTTTCTTCACTTTGTTCTCATACTAGGTAACCTTGTCTGACTCGTTGGTACCACGTCTTCCCTCTGTGAGCCTCCTTCCATTTAGCAGCATGCTCACAGGAACTTAACCAGCTCCATTAAAAGAGTTGAGCACTGGAAGACAGCTCTGGCAGGTAAGAGGAATGAAGGACTAAAAATTTCAACAAATCTCCAGGAGCTGTAATAACACTGAATGCTTAGCACATTGTCATCTTGCCTGTCATTCCTAGTTCATTAATAGAAATCAATTTCTAGATGAAACCATCAGAACCTGGAGAGCTAGAATATTGCTGCAGGTGTCGGATGTCCTTTTTTTCGAAAGACCTCTCATGCCAATTTTTAACAATCAGGGGAGTTCTCAGTTCTGCACATAAGGTATGACTCTTTTTTGTGCACAATATGAGAATTCAATTACTGTGGGACCTATTCAAAGAACAGAACTTGAAAGCTTCAGCATAAATTCAAGTGGTGTTCAGGATGGATAATACACTTCAGTCACTAACATCTGCATATCCAAAATACTGTACTATCCAACAGAGCAATCAACCCCTTCTGCATGAACTCAGCAGGGCTGCTCTCCAGTCTGCTGGCTAAAAGGTCAGATGTTAAACTGATTTCATAACATTACAGCAAAGCTTAGGAGCTAGCAGAAGAAAATATGCCTTATGCAGACTATAGCAAGGGTTAGAATAGTACATCATTTGAAAAGAATTAGTGACAACAGCATTAGGGTAATAAAATACAGTAAACACTTTTGCTGGGTCTTACACTACTGATGAGTAAAACTATACTGTGTCCATTATTTCTGTTTATAGAATATACAAAAGTATGTCTGCATTTTATCCTAGTCTCTTATCTTGAAAACATAAATGGAAAGTGCTGATCCTGACAGATTTTTACTACATATTTATTTCAATGAACTGAGAAATATGAGAAAACTACCATTTTTGGCTGATGCACAATCTTGTTTCCCCCTGCCTCTAATGTAAAAATGAAAAAGCTGAAGCACTTAAACACCTTAAGAATATATATTGAAATCCCAGAAGTACATGGGCCATTCTGCACTGCTGCAGAGGTTAGCATTGAATTGCCTTTTGATTTTAAGCCAATTAACCCAACCATACATGAAGAACGAAGTCTTAGGAAGATAACGTGGTCCATTTTAAAGAGCTGTAAAAACACAACACCATCCCTGAATCAGATTTAGCTACATCCTTGTGAATACATCACAACAGCAGCTGAAAATAATTTGGTTCCATCCTGTGAACATGTAATACAAAACTAAAGGTGATTTAGCCCCATCCCAAGAGTGGCAAACTGACTCCCAAACAAACGATAGCCCAGTTTGTACTTTCTAAATGTCACTTTTCGATGGGCAGCCTGTTTATGTATCCACAGATACCATAGTATGTTTTACTCTAGGTTTACATCTTAAATATTACCTCTTCATCCACATGCCTACAGTCTCATTCAAGCTACCCATGATGATGTATTCTACCCTTCATCAACCCTACAGATCAAAGGCATCCCTCACTGTTCACAAAAAGCTGTTTAAACACTATTCATACAGACATTAAAGCCTTACCTGGGACTGCTAGATTCATTGCCTGTATTGTCTTCATGTACAGAAATGAGAGTTCACTGTCAAGTTTTCAATCCCAAGCACTGCAAAAAGGTTACTGGAAGGGTAACAGAATACAGGTGGCTGTAGGACCCAGTTTACCAAGAAATAATCCTACGGAGACATCTTTAACTAATTAAATACCGCAGAAGCCAACTGAGGGTTCTAGGTACTTGCAAATATTAGTTATGATTTTAAGGCTGTGACATTTTTAGTTCATTTTTAATAAATAGTGACATCTCTCTGCCTTCCCCCACCACAGCAAATCCTGAATTAAATAAGAGGGTAAGAAAATGGCAAAGGTGTATGAATAGGGCAGCCAGAGCAGAAGCCTATCCATTATGTCACATTGGACATAGTCTTTCTTTTGGTAAGTATGACATATGATGAAAGAAATATACCCAGC
This sequence comes from Aptenodytes forsteri, assembly GCF_000699145.1. NCBI lineage: Eukaryota > Metazoa > Chordata > Aves > Sphenisciformes > Spheniscidae > Aptenodytes > Aptenodytes forsteri. Next base: position 1,172,359 of record NW_008794167.1, on the reverse strand, counting down.
TTGATCAGAGGTATGGATTTAGATAAAGGATACCATGTTAATGCTGAAACCGACACCTTTATTTTTTAATGTTTTTACCAGTAACAGTATTTTTTTTAAGCAGAAACGACAACAGGATTGATCAAAGTAACAGACAGTTATACCAAAGGTCCTTCATTTCTGTAAGCGACACCCTATCTTTGTTATGGTTCAAAAGGAATTAATGGATGTTTTTTATATCCTAGACCTCTAAGCATGATTTTCCTTTAAGTGTTCTGCTTTTGAGCAGGTAAGAAGTACTGTGAATACAGTTCTGCTGTATTTGCTCCCCAAATATACAGAGCAATAGAAAGTAAATTAATTCTAAGGAAAACTCAGTCATCGCTATACGCTCTTTCCCCATATTTTGTTTAGTTACGTATATTCATTCTGTAATCAGTGAAAACAGAGAGGTTAAGTAGAACAACATTTGTTTTGCAGTATTGCCTCTTTCATGCTTGGGAGGATAACAAATGGTTTAGAAGGGGAAAAAAAGCTACTGATCTACTGTTAGAATTGTATTTGCTTAGAAGTATTCAGTGGCTATTATGTTCTCAGGTGTCATTTATGTACAAAACTGTTTGCTGGACAACAGAGCAATCTCATTGATCAAATTTAGTTTTGGACTTTTGAAGTATTCCTCATCAGACCTGCTCTGCAGATGGTTGCGATTAAGCACACCCCCGTTCACCTCCCCCAGGGGTCAGACACATGCAGAATGACCCACTTTCCTCCTCGAGGACCAGCCAAACCACAGATCAAATACTGAAAACACTCTTCATGACAAGCTTCTGTTAGCCATCCTAACTGCTGCAAACGTACAGTCGTCAATTGCAAGATCTTTAATCTATTCTGCATGTCAAGATGCAGTTACATCATAACTTTTTCACTGTTGCTATTAATTTTATTTTACCTCAGCTGTTCTTCTTTCCATTAGAATTAATGCTACAAAAAATAACATTAAGATATATATATATGTGAATCTACTAGAGTTGAATAATATATTCACCAAACAGTATTTGTCCAGCCTATTGTTCCTTTGAATACCTTTAGAAAGTATGAATAATTATATTTTCCAGCTTAACCTAATGTAATGCATTGAATAACTCAATCATTGAAAGCTGTTCAAATAATGATTACTACTATTCTAATTTGTCAAGGTGAGGGTTAGCAGATACTGTAATAGGCAACAACAGTTGTTACTCTTTACGGGACTGTAAACTCAAATGAATTTCACTAAATGTTTCTTTTTATTATATATTGCTACTGATATTTGCTCACTTGAAAATCCATTAGCAGAATTCCACTGATGTGAATGAAAACAGCAGTGGTCCCACTCATTTAGCACACTGTATATCTAGACATACTAGCAAAACCCAGTACAACAATATTGATGGACTTAGTCATTTTGATGCTGTAGTGCTTGTTTATGAGAAAAACAGTGGAAGGTAGCTAGTGTAGAAAGGCATTTATTTATCTGCAAACTTCAAGGAGCAGTGAAATGTAATAGTGACCTCAGTTGCATTGACACTCTCCAGTAGCAAAATTTCTAAAAATGAGATTTCAAAACCTAGAGTGGTTTTGTTTTGCATGTGTCATTGCTTCAAGATGAAAAGAGTTGTAGCTTCTGCAGCTTTCAGGCTTTATTTACCTACAAAGTTAAGAACAAAATTTGCTAATTGCATGCAAAAAAAAGGCAGTGAATTAAGCTTTGTTATTTAGTTTTTGATCTAAAGCATTCTGTAGTGTCAAAAGGAAGAGGAGGACTTAGCAGGAAAAAATATAAATAATGCATAATAACTTCAGAAAAGTAAGAATAGATATCATCTCAATAATCTCTGATATAATCATTCTCTGATACACATATAAGAAACAATACCATCATAATGCAAATTTCCTTGCTTTCCATCTCAGAGATGGCAGCAGAACTTCAAAAGGTTTGGCTAGGTTTCTGCCTTTATTCTTAACGTAAAACTCTCTACCAATATTTAGTCTAATCAAAGCCAACAGATTAATACTATCCAGTCTTTTTTCTAGTAGTATTTCTAGTACTTCTCTTTTCAGCTTGGACTTATTGAAAAAATACCGCTTATTTAGTAAATGAAGTTACAGTTACATCAATAATTGATTTTTCAGTTTGCTAGCTTAGCAAATCAAGTTACACCTTCTGGTCAACTGGAAATAGGAATGTTTTTCTCACCTGGTACTTCTACCTCTCTCCCTCCCCTGCAAGTATTTTGAGCTAAATGAAACAATTTACATTGCTTTGCTTTGTAATTTGTCTGATGTCAAAGTAAAATTTTTCTCAAATTCCAGTAATGAAAAAAAAACTTCATTTTTTAACATGAAATTTTTCATTTTCCTGGATTTTTTTATCTTTGTGTTTGTTCTCCCTCTTTCCTTTTTGACAGCTTTCATGTGTGTGTGTGACAGAAATGGCCACTAAACTCAGCATAATTTGCAGATAGTTTCATGTAATATAAAAGCAATAAATAATTTACCAGACAAAAAGCTTTATGAAGCTCTTTCACAGCCTTTTAATTACAACTGGGCAAAACAGAGGAGAGGTGAGAAAATTGAAACATGATTATTTTATAAACAAAACAACAACAACAACTGTGCTCAATTTCTGATGAAGAGATTTCACTCGTTCTCCAATTCGTTTGGGTCCTCTTGTCTTTGAAAGGGATGTCACCCCAAACACAGTAAATGTTTCTTTCCAGAAAAATGATGTTTATGCTAGCACAAACAATTTGCATAGTAACAGTAGGTTATGTATATTATTTACTGATCCCTTGGCAGCCTAAAGACTGCCAGTGGACTGTTTGCAGTTCACCATAAATTAAAAGCAATCCTTGGAGTTCATATCATTAAAGGTATAGATTCTGAACAGAGACACTTTTTGGACAGTGAGAGTAGACCATATGTTACTAATTCAGACATATACAGGATATAAGATTTGGGGTGTCATGGTGCTCTTACTGACCTGCTGTAGAGATACTGGATGAAGTATTTGTTGGAAATATTTTTACTCTCTCCTGTTTGAAAAATGCCACTAGCCTTTCAGCAGGGCACTGGAGTGTAAGGGGATGTTTGGGCAGCGTGGCATGCTATGGTCAAGGGAAATGTCCCACTAAGCAATTATATTAATTATAAATTGCCTCTAAGAGGCATATGCTTCCAGAGCAGATGATGTTCTTCCCAGAAAAGATGGTACAGCCAGAAGAAAAGGCTGTTCCTTCCAAAACTCCTACTGGATAGGCTTATCAAACTCAGGTGTTGTCTCTTCATGAGACTATTTCTATCCAGTAATTTAATTTGAATTGAATAAACTACTTACATCTTGGCGGCTGTCAATTAACATCATAAGGGCTCGCATTAAAGAACATACACGTATGGTACAATAGTTTTAAGACAGGGTTTATTGCAACAAACGAAGACTCAGATTAATTGTTGATATTGCGCAGTATTATTGACACAATATTGTGATGCTTTTGTTTGACTCAATAACAGATGGCTCCGTATATTCCCTTGGAGCAATATATGCTGTCTATATAAACTCCCAGCATGCATGCCTATTTTTCAGTTATGACAAATACCTGGGGTGTCTTTTCCAAAGGTACCAAACTAATCTGGAAATTAAGGAGTTCAAAAGACAGTTGGTTAAATGAACTCTCAGACTGACCTGTGGGCCTATTCAAACCCAGTTTCCTTAAGGGTGCTGGCATCCCCGGGCCCAGCTGGCTGCTTAGCGTAGGTGTTTGGATCTGCAAATTAGGCCCTGGATATAATTCAATACCTTGCAATTCGCAAATGTTACATGAGCTTGGTTTTCTAGCTGAAAAGCTGATAGACTGACATTCATAAAAATAAACAAGCATTTGTTACTTAGAGAACAGGTCCTGGAATATATTTCTGAGTGTCGTCAGAGAGACAAGGAGGCTGATAATGAGGACAATTTGTTTGCCATTAATCATCATAAATGCCAGAAAAGTTAAAAGTTTAAAAATAAATTTAAAAACTGATGATCTGAGACTGTTTTCTGTATTCTACCCCGTGCTTTAGCAAGTTGTTTTATCTTTAAGAATTCACTTAGTTGTGGGTGATAATAACAGACAGTGTGTATAAAATCTTAATCACTTGTAAAAGGAGCCCATCTTGGTACTTTGAAATTTTTCAAGCAGGAAACAGAAAAAGATGTATTTCATGGCAAGTATGGCCTGGCAATGAACTTGATCTTTCCCAATTCATGGCTTTAGAATAAAAGTAGAACTGGACACAGGGGTATGTACTTACACTCGTGCACACACACACACAGCAGACCTGGAGGAAGATATTCTCTCCCTGGCACAACAGTAACAGAATTATGAGAAGGTTTTAGAGGAGTTGAAATGTCAGTTCCTTGCTTTTAAAGGATATTGGGAAGCCCCTTGAGCCCCGTGGCACTGCTGCAGGCTGTGGGCAAGCAGGTAGACATGAAGGATGGGGAATCTTAAGCCTTGCCTCTGTGTCCAAGCCACTGGGCAATGAAGCTGAGCAGGTGAAGGACCAGCTTATTTTATGACAAATAAAGTAAGCAGAGGTCAACGGTAAACTGGCACTGGCACAGCTTAATTTATAGCTCAGTAATATCTATGCTGTTGATGCCAATCATAAGGACATACGAAACGGTGCAGTCTCCATGTCCATTTTCTCAACCCAACAACTACTCCAGAATTTAGCAGCAGGGTCTTTTCTTTCTGCATGGAAATTTCTTTTAGTGCCACACAAATTTAGCTTGCTGCTTTGCCATCCACTGAGACATGATTCTCAAAAAATCAGCAAGAACTCTATCATGATTCTACACGGAAGAAATATTACTTTGTATCTGCAAGTCATCTTTGAAAAATGGTCAGCTCTCCTGTCTCTCGCAGCTCAGCAAACGGCTGACTTGCACATCAGTTCTTGCAAGCAATATAAAAATAGACCCTGCCACCACAGCGCAATGCTGTATGCATTCTACAGAGCTCTTAAGTATATTTCCATTGATATGGTCAGAGTCCTTATATAACTAAATATGGGTCATATTCCTGAACATACTATTCTTCAAAGATTGTTTTGTTTCTGTAAATGTCTGCTATAGACAAGATAAACCTCGGAGCTCTCACTTTTTAATTTTGTTACTGTAGATGGTACGTCAGAATCACGTTTTCACAAGCACTGCTGGTCGTGAAACCTGTGAACAGCTAGCACAAGAATACTGTCTATTTTTGCACAACATTTTAACCATGAATTGGTGGATGGAACTACCTAATTGAGGGATGCCAGTATGAGCAATAACTAGAAGTACCTGCTGTACCAGAGTAGCTTATCTACATCATCAGTTAAAATACCACTGAATATGGGACCCAATACTCAAATAAAGGAAAAATGTGTTCCTCCTAAATGTAATTTCATGCTATGTCATTGTTTTAGGGAAGCACAAGATATAAATTCAGTTGTCTTCACCAAGGATGATGGCTGAGGGGATACCAGAGTAATGTTCAAAATATGATGCAAGTTCAGACTGAAATACCACCAAGTATTCTTTAAAGAAAGCAGTTCCTGCTGGTTTTCTGGTGATGCTGATGAGAGCTAATACAAGAGAACTGATTGTGAATTATTCAAAAGAACTGAAAGTTGTAAAGAATATTGCATAGATGATTAAAGTAAAAACCAGAAAGCTATGGTTGCAAACACATGCAAAAACTGAACTGCTGGTTCAACCTACATGTGAGTATACCCAGTGCAGTGGCTGATCTCTAGTGAAAGTGTTGCAAATCATATACAAATTAGTATGAATATTTATTAAATATTTTAATTAAAATTATCAAGCTGTTAGATTATGTTCCAAAAAAAATCAAAAGAGACAACAACCATGAAGCAGAAACAGTGTAGCAGAACAAAAACTCAGCTGGAACCCCCATCAGCAGCCAAGGAAAAAATACATCGTGTGAGCATCCCACAGCCTTAATTCAATAATACTCAGAAAGCCTGCACATCCCAAAGGGTGCATGTTGCTTGAAAATGGAATTCATTAATGCTCAAGCTCAAAAAATCAATACAGGAAACCCACTGAACCAAAAAGCATATGCCGTGAGTCAAATTGTCATCATTAAAGATTAACTGTTTTCATGTTTTTGCTTTCTTTTGTCAAAACCAAATAAGCCATCTTAAGGCAAACAGCTTTTGTTCTTGGGGAGCTCAACATTAAATTGGATATAATAAGACATAAAGCAGATCAAAAAACACCTTGCACCCTGAATCTGCAATATGCTAAACTCTTTCTGCTAGTCAGCTGGAATAGAGAAGAGCCACCTCCTTGTACAGCATGGCCCTCCTTGCTCTAGTTGACAATTTGGCACCATACCTCCCTTCCAGAGGAAGGACATTACCGAGCCACATTTGCTTACAGCATTAATGCAACCCCATGCAGTTATTAAACAAAGCCAAAAGGCAAACTGAACATGGGCTACAATTTCTGCGGCACAGAAATATCCCATAAAATAAATGATTGAACATAAGCCATTTAGGGCGAATGAATTATTTTCTTGCATGTTCCCATGTATTTTGGCAGTGGAAAACCTCCAGAACCAGGGCTATGTGTTTAGTGCCAATCCTTTTACTTAAGAAACTATATTTACCCTCCAATTTAGATGAAAACCGAATCTAAATACAGTATTTCCTCATAAGATTATGACAGCTCCCTCTTGTCAAGCATGCTACAAACACATGATTGCTGTAGAAGACACATTAGACTGCTAAAGAGACCTTAATTCAGAGACTTCATATGTAAAGTTTTCACTGTAGACACATATGAATTATAATTCATAACTTGAAAAACATTTAAAATTATAAATTATATCAAGTAATACAAAATCTTATCTTGAGATAAATAACAAATTAACAAATCAGCCTATAGTATAATGTATTAGGCAAAACAGCATTATTCCATGCTGGTAACACTGGCCAGAAGAAACGCCCACTTAATGGTGAATACAGGGTAGGCAGCACCAACCCATTGGTTTTAATGGAAGTTGCAAATTCTCAGCACTTCCAACACAGCCTCGGCTCTGTGTTATAATCTTGGTACTGGGAGGAATGCTTAAGTATTCTCTTCTATTACTGTAAACAGAAGGATTTCCTGATGAGTTCAGGTTGATGGGCAGTCTGTTTGCAAATGTGTCCTGCCTAAATTATAGATGCGGAAGCCACAATTAATCAGCTTCTATAGTTCTCATTAAAAAGTAACTGCACTGCAAGATAAAAATAAATTTGCAGACAGCTACCTACTGCATTTGCCTTACATTTTATTTCAGAGGCAAAAAAAAATGGCACCATTATTAAAGAGAGTCTCTGTGTGGAAAAGATCCTTAGAATGAGAAACTGCATCAGAAATGAAAATGTAGGAAGCTCCCCATTTGCAGTTTCATTTCATTTCCTCTCCCACTGCTACGGATAACCTACTATTGTGTTTTGTTTGTTTTCTTTATATCTCAGAATAAATACAGTTCCAGATTCATAAACAGAATTCACAGATCATTTAAGGCTGAATATGTAATAAGCCTGACTCTGTAATAAGTCCCAACATCTTTAATTTGCTTCTTTCTTCCTCTGGGTTCTGTAAAGCTTTTCATTTTGCAACTATTGTGCTTCAGATTGTATTCCAGCCTAAGCATTTTATTTTCCATTTGATTATCTTGCTGCTTTTGCCATGACCACAAATACTGAAATCCTGGCTCATAAACCCCAAGGCTTTCAAGAGACTGGACAGCTAATATCTGACAACAAAGTTCACTTTCCTCCATAGCAGCTAATATGTTCTAGCCCTAAACCCTCAGGGGCTACAGCTATAGACTACCAATTTATAACATGCATCCTATGTGAATTTTCAACAACAGGAGAGTAAGAGTCAGCTGTCTCTTTCTTCTTTTAAAAAAAAAATCTAAAATTATGTCTCAAGATCTGGACAGACTTGTGTAATCCAAGAGCAAAGTGAGCATTAATGACTCCAAAGCATTTTTTTCTTCTTGTTGCCAGTAATAATTGGCATAAATGTATGAGTTTTAAGCAAATCATCTTGATAATAACTTATTAAAATTGCTTACAGCACCTCTCAGTTGACTGCAGAGGAGTCTTTTTGTCTGTTGTTTCTTTACTCATTGCATTACCTCAAAAAGTACCTACATAGGCTTTTAGAGTGTCCAAAGACTGGTACCATTAAACTTACAGATTGTCATAAAACTTTTTGCCAATATCAAGTTTATTAATGAAAGCACCTCTGATTCATTGTTAGTTTCCTGGGCTTTAACAAACAATACCTCCCACCTCCCTCCAAGTGTTTTTAAAAAAAAGCCACCACGCTTGTATCTTATTTGCACGTAAAAACCCAGAGGAAGTAGCTTGTGTCAGATCACCCAAAGGCCAGCAATAGAGACAGGAATAGCAGCCAGGTTCCTGAGCTTTGGGACAGTATTTTAGCCAGTAGGCCATACCAACAGAGTTATGGTCACACATCTTTGCAGCAAAACTCACATTTGCCAGAGAAGTCCCATCACAGTCCAGGGACAACTCATATATTTTAATTGTAAATGGGTACCCATAACACCACATAGAGTTAGTACCTCTTCTACAGAGAAGCAAAGATAGAATAGGAAGTTAATAAAACAGCATTTTTTTGTATTGTAAGTCCAGAACAAAATAGCATTTTGCTAGGAGCTAACATCACTACCATTTAGTAAAATGCTAACCATGTATTAGAACATTTGCTTCATTATCATTGATTTTATTTCCTTTCATTCCTAACTTAATTTTGATGACTGCCTCATAATAGCTAGATAAGGAAAGAAACATCTCTGTTTATCAGGCAAACCTTTATGTGGCTTTTTGCTCCATCGTTATGAAATTAAAGCCAGGGAGTGAATGCTATGGGCAAACTGGTAAAATGTGCTTATTTCCCCTGGGAAAATATGTCAGCAGAAAAGTGAACAACTATATGCACACATATTAGAAAGCATTAATACGGCTTGCAATTCTAGAGCTGTTTAAAAAGTGCCTTTGGTGTTCACGGACTACTTGCATCTGAACATATATCTATCTGGATATATGCATATTTTTTCTCTTTCCTAATGATAACAATAAAACTATATGTATGAAGGAAATGTATTTTTATAAACAGATTCCAAGGCTGTCCACTGCATTTCTATACAATTTAAAAGGAAATTGTTGTATGAAGAAAAGATGATGCAATCATTTCCTGAATTTGAAAATCCTACATAGCTCAAGACAAGGGATTTTTCTCTGGGAAAGCTGTCATCCATCGGCCCCGACACTGCAGGAGGAGGAACAAGGTGACTGATACTGTGGTTTAATCAGGTCCTAAATCTATTCACTCAACAAATGCAGGAAACAAGCTGGCAATAACTCATCTGTTACTGGTCGCTCTTCATCTTCCAGTAGGTGAAAGGATCAGCCAAATAGAAAAGTCCTCAAAGCCCCCCAAAAGGCAGAGTACAATGCTGGCAGCAGGGAAGGCAGTTCTCCTCTCACCTCACGCAGGAAAGCAGCCCTTTCTTCCTTAGCACAGCAGCCTCCTGCTCCAAAGAGGGGTGTAAAGGAGCCCTTGGGTGCAGAGGGCACTGCAAGCACATCCCTTGCTCTCCCAGACAGCCTCCACCACCACCCTTCCCCAGGGGAGCGGAAAATGGACACAAGAAAATTAAAAGGGCTTGAGATTTTAACAAAACTCCTATACTGTGAGGGCAATGTTGTGGTGGGGAGGGTGTTTTCATAATCTCTGACCACTGCTGACAACCACATAAGATGTGCCGCTTCACACTAACAGCCTCTATGAAGTCAAAGCAGTACTTGTTTTAATGCTAATTGAACAGCAAATGTAAAATAAAACAGCAGAGTGATGGACTCAATATAAGCAACTGGAAGGGAGAAAGAAAATCTGCTCTTTGGCAGAAACAATCCACTGAGCAAGTCTGGGAGTCACCAGGGACAATACAGAGAGCATCTACATGCCAAGCAGGCGCCACCTTCCTGGGTTTTGAGCATCGCAGTTACTCTAGACTTTAGCTAACAATGAGAGAATTACATCGGGCCCTATAACACAGCACAGTAAATCATCATGCAGGAGCCAAGCAGTGAGTTAATAAAAGTCAGGTGGCCGTAAATCTATGGAGAATTAATTTCACAGAAATCTTTCCATTCCTGATGGTCGCACACTCGGTTGCAATCCCATCTCTGAGTCTATTCCCAGGTATCCCACGTTCTGGGCTTGTATCACTGCAGGCGCGCGCGTGCGCGTGCACACACACACACACAGCTAGCATCCCCACTACGGTTAACCATACCGAAATTCCCAGAACTAACTGCACAGGTAGCTTCTTATCAAAGCTGGCCCTCGATTTGGACTGTCAAAACAGATATTGGCAGATATTGGTTTGGAAGGATTTCCTGTGGTAATTTCCAGACAAGCAAAAAAGACGTTAATTAGACATTATCATCACCACATATGATGAATAACACGAGATGTCAGAACCTTGCTGAGACAGGAAAAAAACAGAATACAAAAACACACAGATTTTTTTAATTAGGCCCACTCATAACATTAGTCCTAATGCTATAAAAGATCTTTGGCACAGCAGCTGTATATTTCTACATGACAAATTCAATATTACTAATACTGTGTCTCCTGCAACTTATATTACAAAAAAAAAACCTTCTAAAACGCCTTAACACTTTCTGAACTAGCAATGCTCTAAAATGTGTTTGCAACTAAGTGCATATTCATGAGTTATTTTTAAGGCAGTATTTATGGGAAAATGAAAATAATCCCAGTTGCTGTCAGCATTGGTTTCTTCCGAACTGTTGACTAAGACGTTTTGTGTGCTGAAGACATTTGCAGCCAGTGGAGTTCAAAGACGTAAGGCCTGCTCTGCTTTCCTTGCAGGCAGGCAGAACCTTCCCATTGATTTTAATGGGACTTGAATTTAGTCCACAGAGAGACACAAAGTGAGGCTTTTTTAGCAGTATTAGTGATAGCATCTGCCACTATATTTCCTATGAAAAGAAAGGCTATGCAATACCTTTGAGGTATCTGAAACAAGCTGTTAATGTGTAAGCTTTCAATCTCTACTAGAATATTGTTTGCAGTCTCAAAGTCAAACCTGGTAGCATATGCAAGGTGTAATTTAATGCCATGGTACATATTGAAGACATTTAACACTAGATGTCAAAATAAGCATGTATCCGTTAAAACTCTTATTACAAATACGTCCACTCAAAGTCAGATGCTGCAATACAAAAGAAAAGTGTGCCTGGAATGTATTTAATGTCAGGAAGGATAAACTAAAATGCGAGAATGCTGTTTCTTTTCCCAGACTCAAGCTATGTTTATCAGCTCACCGGATTGGAGATAGAAGTGATGTAGTATTAAATCAAAACAGAAAAATACCATTGATATAACACTGATAGTCTAATCACAACCCACAAAGGCAAAGGCTGAGCTCAGGCTAAGCACCTACCATTTATTTGTCAGAGCTTTACCCCGCTAATTATTAACAGAATTTGCTCTAAACCACAGGCATGACATGTCTCTCTGAATATCACATTTACCCCAATATCTGCTTATAAAGCCTTTCAAAATACAAGTCTCTCTCATGTCTGACTTCACAAATTGCATTTGTTTTAGGATTAAAGCAGGGAATTATTCTGTCTTTGCATAAAAGGGTTTATTTGACACTTGTCTTCGCTTACCATAACGCTCCACAACATTTAGGCAGTAATGACTTGCATTTATACAGTCTGCTCAAGTCCCATTAAGCTGCAGTCAAGTCGATTTTAACTCAAGTTGTGGAATACACAATAATAATGTTTAACTGTACAGCACATCAGTACACGCTATCTAAATTGCAAAATGCACAACATATCATTGTCTGCAACAGATATGAGCATGCATAACAAAAACTTGACGGATGTGAATTTTGTCCCATTGCTCTAGATTTTGGTGGTCTCAGTTTCTCTGAGATTGTAGAGCCACAGCTCAACTGTAACAGAATAAAGGGCAACTGTGGAAGCACAGATATACCTCTTGTCCAGAAAGGTACAAACTCACAAGATATCAGTCTACTTCACAGAATCACAGAATGGTTTGGGTTGGAAGGCACCTTTGAAGACCATCTAGTCCACCCCCCCCTTAAATGTTTCCCTAGCCTCCAGCATTAGGATAAAGACACAGTATGTTTTTTTTCCCATTAAACAGTAACTATTACATGAGGATACAAGGGAAGCCTAAGAAACTCCTGCAGCTATGGGTAATTCACCATAGGGTGAAGCTGCAGCTTGCCTAGCTGCCTCTGCCTTCCGCTGTAGCTTCTTACCTCCTCTCTCTACTGCCAGCAATGTTCAGACTTAGTCGTAATTTACATTACTCCAAAAGGGAAGTACAGTAAATAAGCTTTGCCAAGGGAAGAGAAGGATGTCAAGCTGCCTCATAAGGGATCATTATCACAAGAAGATGAGAGCATTCGCCTTACCATTACATTATTGACCAAGTTTCATTTGCAAGCAAGTGCATTCTGGGCACTCTCCTTTGGCATTGCCGTTGCTGTAGCCGATCCCTTCATCATTTCCCACACACTCTAATTGCACATTCCTGCCTCTGAGTTTTGGTCTGAATTGAGGCAAACATTTATACCACCTTTCATTTTAACCTGATCTTGTCTATGTCAAACGCAATTCTCTTTTTGTTGCACGTGCAAGGATTGCATGTGCTCTTACCGTTCACAAAGGACTTTTATAACATAACTAGGATTGCAAGACATGTAGCTAGAAAAAAAGGCTAACAGGGAGATTTTGAATGTGTAAGATAGTTTGTCTCCAGCTGGCTTTCAGTAGGAGCTAGATGCCATTGCACTGATGTTAACCCTCTCTCATCTTTAAAATGAAGCCTCTTTGGGCTTCACCACCAGGAGCTGTTGCTACCTACAACTGGCAGTATTTCTGAAATAAGGATCTTTCTATTGTTTGGCAGGAAGGTCTCCAAAGAATGTAGCACAAAGACAAACTTTTGCCAGCCATGATCTCAGCAGACAGTGAAAACCATTATCAGAAATGGGCTTTGGATAGTTTTACACTTTAAACTCTGCACAGAAATGTGGAACTGTGATGAGAAACTGAAAACATAATTAATCTCAGGAAAAAATAAAAATTAGTGCAGCAATACAGTAATCTGCTCATTCATTTCCATAGCCGCTACCCTAAATAAGTATTTATATTAAGACATTCCTGTGTATTCCCACACAATCTTCTCTACAAATAGCTCTTAGATTTCAAAAGACAGAACTATTTAAATAAATATGCCCTCTGTTCGGTTAGGATATCTTTATTTTTAATTTCTTCTTGCTGGATGCTTTAATACATACGTGCAGAATTGCTCACTCTCAGGACATTTTCTGTGCAGTTATAGAGGAGCTACTGGCTAAAAAGCCTGTGGACTCAATATTCCTCTGCCTCTCACTTTTTGTGGTTGCCAAGACCAGATCCAGCGCCCAGCAAAGGCAATGGAAAGTTTCCCACTGTTTTCAATGGGCTTTGGTTTGGGCTGCAATCCCTCCTTTTAGAGAATATAAAGCTCACTTCAAATCAGACTGGCAGTACATAAACTGGAGAATGAAACTCCCCAGCCTTTAAAATCAGCTCTTATACACATGATGTAGCTTTGGAAATACGTTTCCTCCGCTAGGATTTAGTGCCTGTGCGTCGTTCTTCCAAGCTGACACAGACAAGAATGCTTTTTGGGGTGCAACAGGGAAGCAAAGCCAGTTACTCCATGAGAATATATCTTCCCACAGCAGCCAGCAACCACCTCCTTCCCCCTGCACCAGTGAACACCAAGGTAGATGGAAAAGAGATGCCTGCAAGATGCACAAGTAAATGGTTAACACACCAAATAATAGAGAAAAATGAAAGGCAGGAGATGGAGAGGCAGTAAAGACAAAAGAATTAGCAAGGGATCACCAAGATGAATGCAAAAGACCATATGGGAACGCTCCAGAACAAACAGCATGTTAAAAATCACATACATCATCAACATATGTTCCCAATAAGACAACATCAACTCCTATTCTTGAACATCAGATTTTCCTAAAAGACATCTTAACACACGGTGAGGTGCTAATTTTTTTTAACAATAACTACACACTGAAATTAGCTTCAGGAGAAATTCAAAGTATCACATGATACATCATAATTTCTTCTACTTCCCCATGCCTCTCTTGCCACTCCCACCTCATTTTAGAAATGAAAGACAAATCTCTAAAACTGGGCATCTAAGTCTGTACACAGGTTGTCATTTCAGCAGTTGAGAGCATATGGACACGCTGCACAATATCAAAAGATCTTCCCGACATCTAACAACTTATCTGATCTTCAGAGAACCTTCATTGAAGTATTTTTTGTCCTTAGAGCACAATCTAGCGAAGTCTTGGGCACCTATCCTCACCACTGAGTAAACTGTGCAAGTCAGTTAACCAACTGTAAATAATAAAATATTCTCAGTGAAGAAAACAGCTCAATATTTAACAGTTGCTAGAAACGCTGCTTTCATTTGCAAGGGTACTCCACACTAACTTGGCACCTAGTATCAACAGTTTTGAGAAGAGCTTGGTAGAAAGTGTTTGGTAAATCATAAATTTTGGGCATAAATACTCAGAGACCATCTGAGTGCCATGACCAGTGTCCACGAGCTTTCCACTCTCAAAGAAAAGGAGGTAACTGGTATTCTTCAGATCAGCCTCAAGCAGTTTTATTACAGGGGAGATTTAAAAATGAAGCACCAGGTTAGGAGATCGACTGGAGCATCGGCATCAAACAACAGAGAGGAAAATTACACCGCAGAGTGCGTGCCTCCCTCTGCCAGGCTCACCATGCAGACTCGAGCATGTTGCAGCAGTGCTACCCTGACAGCTGACGGCAGGACTGACAGCAGACCAGACTGCTCTGACTCACAAGCAGCAGGCAATGCGGGTGGGGGAACTGCTGCTTTAAATATATTTCCAGAGACTATCAGGTTTCCTTGCAATACAAATGGAGTACCAAAGGGCCCTCTTGGGGATGATGTTTCTCTCGTTCTTCAATTATAGAAAAAATACACATACATTAATATTTTTTTCCCCTCCTTCTTCTACAAATTCAAATGATATCATTGCATAAGAGACTGTTGCCAGTGAAAATTCAAATCAAGCAGCATCAGGTTCGTGTTCCCGTTTGGCCACTACATTTCTACTCCACCAACAATGTAACTGGGGCAAGAAAGCTCTCTGCCCTGAACCTAGCAGTTTGACTAAATCATCACGTTTTTGTTGTCAGCATCTCTCAGCCACCTACTCGCTGTTTCTTCCCAGCTCCCCACAGAAAATAACCATGACATACAGGCATGTCAGAAGATGGTTTTGAAAACAGGGAATTGAAGTGCAGACCCTGCTGCCATCAGTTTACTAGGGGCCTCTGTCACGTCAACCAGTGGCTACTCAAACTGCTCACTACTTCTTCAGACAGGCTAAAATTAGATTTTGGACACCGGGTCATAAAATGTAATTTGAAAGTGTATGTATCATCTCTAAAGGCACAGACAGTGTATCTAGCTTCTGTAGGTTCAACAGTATAATTATATACCATAGAAAATAGCAGTAAAGCCAAGAAGAGTAAAGTTAAAAGTAAATGCTTTAAAAAGATATCTTTTGTAGATCTCACATAGCAAGTTACAATTTTGCAATGGTTAGTCCTTGGCTTCAATACCATCATAAGCATAAATTAGTCACAAGAGTAATGACCCCCAAAATATTCACTCAATTACAGTGGCCTTGAAATCTTCATCACTATTAGCAGTTAGGTACATTACTTCTCCTATCTTTAAAACTGGGTTCTTACCCACTTTGCATGAGAGAACTGCTATCAGGATTTTTCTCAATCAGGCAAAAAAGTGTATGAATCTCTCAGATAAAAATATGCTAATTCAGGCTTTTTCTAAGCCATCAGATTGGCAAACACAAAATTATACATCTTAATTTCTCCCATAGCCGTCCCTAAGAATAAATGTTTTTAAGAAGTTGGTCTTTTAGAATTAGAGTTTAAATTTCCTCAGATGCCTTGTTTCTCTGGCGACTCATTTCTTGTCTTAAGAGGCTTTCTGCGGAATTGAAAACATCTACCATTAAGTCTGATGCCATTACTCTGACCTCTATTTTGTCTCAGCTGACCTTAGACTCTGAGTAATCGCCTTTGCTCGAGGCTACTTCTTGTTTCAAAAGTTCTAAAGGATCCACATTTCAGCAAGACTCAGGATGCAATATGAATTTCCTCTTGTTCAAATTAGTCAATAAAATATTATAATTTGGTTGTTTCTGAGACCTTGCTTCTACCTTCTCTTGCTATGAAGGTTTCCAGAATGCAAGTGTTTAACTTCTAAATCTATGTTAAGAAAATTCTTCCGTGGCTAAGCTACTTACTGACGTATCAAAATGGCCGCTGACTCAAACCAGTTCATGGCTGGTCCAGATAACAGAAACCTGATAAAGGCTAGATGTGAGAGCAGATCTTTCTGGTGATTTCATTAGGACAGCTCCCAAAACTATTAAAGATCATGTTTCTCAGACTGGATAAGAAACGTCTCTAATGCACCCCCGAGGTCTAAAAAGGTGTTAGCAGAGAGTGCCACGGGAGCAGTAGGCCAGAGATGCTGTGTTTTCAGCAGTGACACAACCAAGGACCCAGGCGCTGTCACAGGAGGGATTCCTGTGACAATCCAGCTATTCCTGGATTGTAAACAAACCCCCATTTCCAAAGCTTCAAGTCAACACAGCCCATGCTGAAAAAGAAAAAAAGACAAATCCTACATTGCTTTATAGTGACAGCAATGCACTCTGCAAAACATGAGAGCTGGTTATTATTCTTTTCCCAGTGTTGGTGAGGCCTCCCCTGGAGTCCACTGTTTAAGAGAAGAAATAGGAAAGAGGCCAGAAGAAGGAACCAAAACCGACAAGCCGCTTTGAACGAAGTGGTTTTTCATCTTCTAGCCATGAATGAGCATTGAAGGACTTGGGTCTGATGGGCTACAAAAGAGACAGCTAGGGAGAGACATGATACCGACGTCTCAGTTTGCAAAAGGTGTCAAGGAGGCGATCCATTGCTCCCCATGTGCACAGGGGGATGGGAGTGGAGGAGTGCAATTTAGACATACGAGTCTACAGAACTATTGTGAGAAGCAGAGCACGCTGCCAGCTGAGGTGATGAAGCCTTCTTCACTATGATTACCAGGAAAAGGTTGGGCAAGCATCTGTCAGTCAGCATCTGTATGCCACCTCTCCATCCCCAGAGCACAGAAACGGCCTCTCCAAGGCCTCTTCCTGTGATAGAGACTTCCCATGTTTACCACGACTCTCCCTTATGCTTTTGGAAGGTAAACTCCTCATGTCCCAAATTTGAGACGTGCATTTGATTTTGAACAGTTGCATAAGTAATAGATATATTTAAATATATATTTTTTTAAAATAACTTGCCCATGGCTGCACAGTTGTGGCTGAAGCTTAATGAAAAGATCCCTTATGTAATCTGCAACTGTGTTTGTTTGTTAACTAAAGAAAAATACTCTGCAGCAATATGGAATAAAAACACACCCTGCAAATTCAAAATAATTACCTTGAAATAAGTCATTTACAGGTAGGAATTCAAAAAAGCCTGTATATCACAGACTTTGTCTGGATTTTTCACATGTTGAAATCTAAATTTATCTGGTTTTTTTTAACATCCTGAGATGCTATTTACTAGGATAGAAGAGACCATCAAGCATTATTCTTGTTAATACTGTCAGATCTTATCTGAAATTCACTGTGCTGTTAGGATCAATATTTCTTTGCTCAGCAGCTCTCTAATACAGCAGCTGAACTGATGCAGAATCTTTGAAGTGTGCCACCCCTCTCACCCTCTCCAAAAGCAAAGGCAGAAGCACAATAAGCCATTTACATTTATTGCCAGATTTTCTGAGTAGCATTTTGTCCCTCTGAAGATGCATCTTAAGTCTCTTTTAATTAAAATTTATTGTTGTAATTTACATGATGTATTGTTGTCACATAGACTGCTGCCCTCCTATCACCATTTTTAAGAGCTCTTTGAAATCTATCTGACCTATGGCACATCTAAATTTTTCCACAGGTCAATGTGTAGGTGTTTATAACAGGTATTAAACTCAGCAAAGGGTTGAGCATTGTAATTTCATCACATTAAAAGAGTAAAAATGCAGTAGTATATCTGATGAAAACACAGACTTCATATATTCTGACTGGAGTAAATCCTGCTCCCATGCAAGACAACAAGAAACATCTCGCCCACTACGCAGAGTTGGAAAAGGGTTTGGTTTACAGCAGATAACAACAACAGGCATAACTGGAAATGTAATACTCGCTCTTGGTTCCAAAATAGAACTGGACACCCATCATGCTGGATGCTTTACAAACACATAATAAAATTATGGTCTCTGATCCAAAGACTTTTCATGGTAACTGTAGAAACAGAGCCCACAAATGAATCTACTAAACAGATGGCAGCGATGAGAGTATCGGATGACAGGTAAATCTATACTGCTATGAAATACTGTGGGTAGTCTTTAAGTGGAAGCGTGCAAGCAGACTCCTCACCTGCAACCAATGCTGCGAGAACGAATCACATCATGTCCCTGCTGCACCCGACAGAAGGAGGCAACGCTTCTGCCATGCACCCCGCAGGCCACCACCGTACCTGAAACGGAGATGGGTAACGCGAAATAGGGGCCCAGGCAGATTTGCACAAGCAAAATGCCGCATGCACAAGAACAGAGGAAAGCAAGTACAAATAAACTTTAGTCTGCCTGTCCATCACATCTGCAGGTGAACCATGCACAGGGGAACCTCGCTCTTGGTGGGGCATGGTATTCTACATTCAGACCCAGCTCCCTCTCCTCTCCCACACTTTTCACTTGTTTTCATCAAAACTTCACAGTCTTCGCCAGCAAAAAAATATAAGAAACACTGGCCTTTCAAAGAAATATACAGCCTAGAGAAGAACTGATCTCTAGTCACATACCCATTGAAGACCAGGACTGTTGTTTACAGAAATCCCAGTGGATTCATTTCCCGGGAAAACAATTGTTTTCCTCTCTGTCTTGGGTCAGTGCTCTTTGACATCTTTGTTTGATGTCATCATAGAATTGTTTAGGTTGGAAAAGACCTTTAAGATCATCAAGTCCAAACATTAACCTAGCACTGCCAAGACCACCACTAAACCATGTCCCTAAAGCACCACATTTACACGTCTTTTAAATACCTCCAGGGATGG
>NW_008794167.1:1149576-1152722 GCF_000699145.1 Aptenodytes forsteri | reverse complement strand
CCTTCTCTGGACACGTTCCAGCACCTCAACGTCCTTCTTGTAGTGAGGGGCCCAAAACTGAACACATTATTCAAGCATGTCTTGAATATGTCTGTGCTATACATTTCCACGAGAAGTTGCAATGTTCTTAGTACTTGTTCCCTGGCATGCTTATGTGCCTGCACACTGGCATACATTAATACAAATGAGTTTATGTTGTATTTCAGTTAATAGGATTTAAATGTGACCATGCAAAAATCTGCACTGCAACTGATATGAATTTGTTTAATTATACAGTTCTCAGAGCTTACTTTCTTTGTGTTTACAGTCCTGTATCCTGAGTGTCTTTGTGGTTTGGTGTAGGAGGAGGGCATAATTAAACTTTAACAAATTTCTTTATTAATTTCACTTATAAGTCCCGTAGAGAGGAGAGATGATCTTATCTGGCATGGCTGTAATTTATTGCCTTCCCAATCTGATGTTGCCTGCTGCAAGGAGAAAAGCTATAAAATAATACTTGGGATCAGACTTTCACCTGGACCTCAGGGCAAATAAGGACATCCTCCCCTCCTCCTCCTTCTCCTCCTCCTCTTCCAAGCCGCCAGCAGCAACCTCTTGTTTTACAGGCAAGCAGCACACACCTCCTGTGCCTTGCAGTCCAACTACTTTCCACTTTTTCCAGTCCAACAAACATTTCTCCCTGACCACTTCTGTGGTCACCTAAAAGAAGTTTTGCCATACAAGTGAATTAACTGCAGGTTTCAGCGTATCATCCCAAACACAGCATTAGTTTCTTCATTGTGAACTTCCATGCCTGAAGGCTAGTTCAGACTGATGCAGCAATACAGCTGAGCTCTTAAACAACAAGGTTTCCCCCCCAATAAAAATTGCCACCATAATTACTGTCACTCCTGCTGGCGGTTAAAGAATCAGAGCAATAAGAGGTGGCAAAGCCAAGCATGTCACCTAGTGTATCCCTCCGCAAGTCCATGGTTGTTCTCTACATTTCTTCCACACAGCTTGACAAGACTTGTTAAAAATGCCCAAAGCAATTAAGTTTCAATGTCTTCCTTTGGGAGACAATTCCAGGTTGTAACAGATTTCACTGACTCAATGAGTTCCCTTATATTCAATCTAAATTTCGCTTTTTAATAATTTCCTCTCATTATTTCCTTCTTCAGACCCATTATTAAACCCTTCCTCTTCATCCAGAGCTACCATCTTTCAGGTATATAAAAGCATTATCTACCTTCCTAATTTAACCACCACGTTTTCCACATCATTTTTGCTCCTTTTGGTGACAGAGCCAAAGAATGAATTTGGCTTAATTTTAAATCCCCATGCCACCTTTCCTGAAGGCACATTAGCACATTGCACTGTTGTCGTGTGCTTATGTTGCTAGTCTGAGCGCCAACATGAACACAGTAATTTACCTAGATAGTTGTAAAGAAATTCCTTCAAATGACAGAAATATTTACTCCCAAACACTTTTCTGAAACAGCATGAATCTGATCATTGTGGGGCATACTGCAAATTTCATCTTTTGGAAAAAAATATAGAAATTACGTGGAAGGGGAAGACTAAGCCATACAGTTGCAGAGCTATAGCAGGGTGGAAGGTAACTCTACCTTTCAGAATCACCTGATTTGCCTTGCACACACTATATACTTTCATTCGGCGTTTACTTAATGTCTATAAATACGTAACACTATAGATAGTAGCTCTTAACCATTTTCAGTATTCAATATAACAAACATCTAGCCAAAAAATACTCCTAAAATTTTCTGTACTTGATGAAAGACCTCTAGGTATATAATGTTCATTTATTTCCTGCCCCAAAAAAAGAAAAACAGAAACAGCAGATGAGGGTATTTGCATTCTAAATTCCCCAGACAGCTGAAGTTCAGCTACGTGCCTAGAAAATAAGCTCTTGAGCATGCCCTTCATGACAGAAGAAAACCCATTAGTGTATCTTGAAAGTGCCTGCTAGAAGATCTGATCATTTCAGCTTGGTCAGCTATCATTCATCAACTGTTTGATAGTAGATGTGAATTCAAACTCCCCAGATCAGATAAAAAAAGTGCCTGAGAGTTTAGGACATAATCAACATATTATCAAGCAGATAACAAATAGACACACAATCTCAAGCATTGTGTTTCTGTGAGTATAATGACACAAGATCTCATATACAACATCCAAAAATGACTCTTAAAATGTCAGAAAAAGCATGCAGGTGGCCTGCCTTAGTGTCAGATGGTGAAATAATAGCACTTCACAGGTGCAAAGCAGACAGAGATTAAGGGCAAAGAGCACCCTGGTATCACGATCCTGTCTGTCCCCACCAGCTTAAGAAATACTTTTAGCCAACCAGTGCAGCTCCGGCCACAGTCAGAGTCCCAGGTAAGCTATCAGCAAATTCTTTGTCCAAGAGAGAGCAAAATGCCATAATACATTTGGCTATTACGTAGCAGTACAAGTGATAAGACAACTTTTGTATCCTTTCTTCGCACTCATAGCACAAATACAAACAGTCAGGCACAATCCTGCTTTTAAAACGTAAAAAGAAAAAAAACAAACCAGTGACAATACTAGAAAATTGAATTTGGTTGCATTGGGTGACATGGCATGAACAAAGTTTGATTCTCAGAAATACTGCAACAGTTTCAAGTTCAGAAAGAAACCTAATTAAGAATTTCAAGTCTACATAATAAAGATCCCATCTCCTTTTTTCATCTCGTTCACCAGCCCCGCTGAAGTTAGCAGGAGGCATTTTCCGGCACTGTGAGTGTGAGAGACTGAAGGAGTCAATGTCTCAAACATTGTGGCAAACCAGGTTGCGGTCTGCGCCCCAAGGGTGGGCCGCAGGCGAGGGGCGCGGGACGCGGAGGGCGCGTGGAGGGCGCGCAGTTCTGTGTTCTGAGAGGCCCGGCGGGACAACGCACCGTATATGGCCTGAGGTCACACAGAGTTGATTTGGGGAAGGGGCTCGCAACCACCCAAAAGACCCTCCCCCGCCCACCACCACCCCCCCCGGCGGCGCCTGCGCAGAGGATCAGGAGTTACATAACTCCCCAAGGGGCGTGGCCGGCGCGGCCGAGAGGCGGGGACTGGACTATAAAAGGGGCCACTGCAAGGCGCCATGTGCGCGCCCGCCGCCGGAGGACGGA